>NW_012155840.1:2161167-2162219 GCF_000956105.1 Propithecus coquereli
AAATAAAAAAAATGGGATTTTCCCCCATCGTCCTGGAATTGTAGCAAATGCATAAAGTGATGGCATAAAATGTTCCAAGTTTACTGAAAGGTGCTGGTTTCAGTCTTTCCACCTCCAACCCCAGGCATCCAATCAGTATTATATAAACAAAGAGCTGGCAAAGTGTTGCCTCTCGGTGAGTATTCAGAAAAAGGCTATAACCTTCCCTTCCCCAGGAGGATAGCTTCCCTCTGAAGCTAAGGGAGAGAGATCCTAAAAAAAATTCTATAATACCTAAGTTTGGGGCTTCCCAATACCGCCCTTTTCATTAACTGAGAGATTAATGATCTTCTTTCCTCTGAAAACTGGTAAGATACCAGGCCAATCGAGTATTTAGTGTGTTCCTTTGAGAAAGAGATGGTGGATCTGAGGGAGAAGGTGGCTAAGAAACTGCTTAAATTTCCTTTGTTTTCATATCAACCACACAAAAATTTTCTACGAGTTGGGTGGATACCACCTAGAGGTGGCTGCATTTTTTTCATTTCACCTATACCTCAACAAAGAGCCTCACCTACCATGCAAAAGCATCCCAGCTACAAGAGGCAGCCAGGTGGACTGCCTTTCACTGGAGTCGAAGGAGCGGAAAGAGGTCAAGCTGAAGTCTGAGTCCTGAAACCCAGGGATCTGCAGAGTGGAGTGTCCTTAGTCTCTCCCAGGGTTCTCCAAAGAGACCATGAGAGAGCCAGCAAGAGAAAACTGGCCACACAGAAGGTGTCAACAGCCAGCGGTGCCAGCCAGAGAAGCAGGAACAACCAAGAAGGAAAGAACCTGCCTTTTGTCCTTCGGCCTCTCCTTCCCTCCTACATGCATCTCTGAAAGAGGAGGCAGCTCTAGAATCTCAACTCTAGCCCGATTTGGGAGTAGGGGTGGGGATCGAAAGAGCTTTGAAATGTACGTAAAATAAACTTTTAAACTAAGCATGTGCAAGGCTTAAACACCACAATAAATCTGGTTTTTTTTTTTTTGTTTTTTTTTTTTTGAGACAGAGTCTCACTCTGTTGCCCTGGCTAGAG
>NW_012155840.1:2162269-2165231 GCF_000956105.1 Propithecus coquereli
GTAATAGGAATCTGGAGGCAGACAGACCTCGATGTGAGTTTTGACTGCAGCACTGCAGTATCAGTTACAGTGGCCCTATATGTAAAACATAGATGTGAATAGGACATACCAGCTATTTTAAGGATTGGATGGGACAATGTGGAAAATTCTTAGCATATACTATCTGGCACATGATGAATGCTTACTAAGTATTGCTCATCACTAGGATTGTTCATACGATTGCTGTGATAAACATGTGAGATAAGACAAAAGTACTCCCTTAGCACTAAGGCCCCTACAAACGAAGGTTATGATCAGCTCTGTAAAAGTAATGTGGAATACAGGATACAGCAGCAGCTCTGGGATCTACGTCCCAATAAGAACGCAGGATGTATATGTGTGTATCGTTATAAACCATAATGTACTATTAATATATAAATAGAAGATATCATCATTAGGTCAGACTGTTCTATCTTTATCATTGACTCTTCTGAGGTGGTATGGCAAAGTGGAAAAAGAAGAGCCTCGGCTATTATAAAATACTGGGACAATGAACTCTATGAGACTCAAGTTTTTTATCTGTAAAATACAGCTAACTATATGAATCACAGATATTAAATAGCACGATTATGAAGTTTTTACTACAGCAGTTGGCATAAGTAGCTGCTCAATAAATGTTAGAGTCCTTTCCCTATTCCCCCTCTCCCAAAGTACCTCACACCTAGCACATATTTGTTGAAGCTAATTGAACTTAAAAAGACACTAAGAGTATTTGCTAGAATACGTGTATTTGCCACAGCAGGATTGGTACCTTGTCTGATATCAGACTGACTTCTGGAGAAGCCAAAGTAATCCCTTTAGAGATTTTAAAAATGAAATTAACTTTTTGTGAAAGCTGGGCTCTCTAAGAAAGTTAATTTTTTAAAAAGAGTGATATAAATCAAAGAAAGAATGAAAGGGAAAATCTACTGGCACTCCAGGGTAGCTCTGAAGGCTCCTGCTGTAAAATGGCCAGACAGATGTGGAGCAAGGCAATTTTCTCTGTTTTCATGCATGATTCCAATAAAACAAACCTTAAAGCAAATGTATGGCCATTTTTTCTTTCTTCTAAATAAGTTCACACTTACAAATTCTAATAGTTTATTGAGGGATTGCTACATTCTAAATGTTTTACATGTGAGAGTTCATCTAATCCCCCCAGTGTCCCATGAGGCAGATAATATTACCATCCCCATATCAGAGATTATGAAAATAAGGCACAGAGAGGTTACATGGATTGTCCAAGGTCACAGTGACCCTAGTGGCACATACAAATCACCTATAGATTGATATATGGATGCAAATTCCCATGTGCCATCAAGATCTACTGAATCAAGTTTTCCAGGTCAGGCCTGGCTGTGTGTAGTTTTAGAGGCATCACTGGAAATCTTTAAAGGGTGGAGCAGAGTGGTCCTCAGGCTTGGCATGCTGACTCAGGATAAGAGTCTGTGGCTATACTACATCACTGAAGGTGGTTCTAGAGAGTCTCGCTTCCTATTGTGGGCTTCACCTAGAAACAGCAATGCCTCTGAAACCTAGACCGTCTTACCACACAACCATGTTCTCTCAAGGTGCAAACATCAGGGGCTCTGCAGCGCATATAAGAAACTAAAGTCACTGTGCACAGAGTGAAAGCCATGGTGGACACTCTTATTGTGCGCACATAGACCTTCCATCAGCGCTTGCTTGTGCCACTCAAAAAGTCCATGCCAGGTCCCTGTGAAATCCCCAGAATTCAGACACTGGCTGACGACAGATACTGTAAGATGTTCTGCTATGAGGTCTGCCACATGTAACCCTCCTCCTGACTGTCTCTTCAGCTTGATGGCTATGAGTGCTTTTCTGTTGGTTGTTTTCTTTTTCCTTAGGGGGTGGGAAGCAAAATGGGGAAGGGTGCTGATTTTTATATCACTGCTGCTGCTACAAAGACGCAAAGTTGAGGGTAACTGCCAACAGCTTCCCCTTTCTCTTCTTTTTGTTCACTCCATCTGTCTGGACCAATGCACAAGGAAAAAAGACAGCCAGAATGGCCCTTCAAAGTTACACTCTGTTTTAAAGCCGATGAAGGATGTGTTTTCCACAGCTTAGGAGAAAAATATATTATAAAGTGCCTGAGCAATTAAACAAATGGTATTTGCAAACATCTGCTGTCCAGTACTGTCGCCTGTGTTCAAACAAAGCCTCACAGTGTCTTTGGCAAACTCGAGTGAGAAAAGCTAGGTGCCATTTGCTGAATGAACTCTTCCAGATTACCATTCTGTGGCCTGAGGGAATTAATTCAAATCCACACGGGGAAATTAATTCCCAGAGAGGCAGTTAGTCCCTAAGAGAACAACCAAAGAAACGAGGACCCAGAGTAAGGTTGGCAGTAATTCAATGAGCATTTCATTAACCTCTACTAAGCCATATTTATTATTTATGGCTGGATCACAAAATCCTAAAATAAGAGACTACAATGAGAAAACAAGACTTCTGGCTGATAGTGGGTTCTAACACCACCAGCTCATCCCCTCCAATTTCTCCGGTTGATACCTGTGAAGATGCACCCAAAGACGGAAACTCTCAATAGCATCCACTTCTCAAATGCACAGTCTGGGAAAAAACACCACAAGTGGTTAAAAATGCAGATTCTAGTTCTGAATTATAGCTGAGTGACCTTACATTTCTCACCTGTATAACAGAGATAACAGGGACAATTTCACAGGCTTGTTCTGAGGATTAGAGGATAATGCCTGTGAGGCACCACGCAAGCACACAACAAGTACTTGGTGTTAGTTATCGGTAGTATAGTTCCATGGTTAATATTGTTGCTATTATAAAATGGGATTTTTCTGGCTGGGCGTGGTGGCTCACGCCTGTAATACCAGCACTCTGGGAGGCTGAGGCGGGTGGATCGCTTGAGGTCAGGAGTTCGAGACCAGCCTGAGCAAGAGCAAGACCCCGT
>NW_012155840.1:2166611-2169158 GCF_000956105.1 Propithecus coquereli
CTCAGGCTGGTTTCGAACTCCTGAGCTCAAACAATCCGCCCGCCTCAGCCTCCCAGAGTGCTAGGATTACAGGCGTGAGCCACCGCGCCCGGCCAATAAATCTGTTTTAATAACAAAAAGTGAGTGAAAACATTACAGAATCTGGGCAAAATGTCATCAAGGAAGCCACCACCCAGTGGTGTCAGTGGGAGATAATAGGGCACGATTATTTAGAAGATAAGTTTTGTTTTTGCTCCAATGTGTTGAGATTCCTCAATAAAGTATAGATGATGATGATGGTGATGATGATAATGATATTAGTTACAAGGCTGATGGAGCAAGATTAAAAAAGAAACATTTATATAAGCTTCAATTCACAATCTACTCTAGTTTTATTTCATGGAACAGAAGCATCCTGAGAAAAGGCATAAAGGGTTCCAGATTTTTTCACCGTAAGCCCACTGACTCAGATGATCAAGCCCATACTAACGAGGAAACTGACTGCTATCCCTCTTGACCCATTTGGAAACACTCTATAATAACAATTTTTTCCTGTATTAGCCCTCCTCGTCATCTTCTTGCAAGCAAGCAGGTAATACAAATGAAAATGCAAAAAAAAAAAAAAAAAAAATCCTGGCTCAGAAATTAGAGGGCAAGCTGTGGTGCTGTCTGACATCTGCAACCCATATTCACAAAGCACTGGGGGCAGGGGGTAAATGGATGAGCCTCGACAGCCATGCACTCTAGTCATTGTACTTCTCCATGCCCTCTCCTGGCTCAGAATACCAGAGATAGACATAGTGAGGAAAAGCAGACGCAACAGCAACTGCATGACTGTTTTAAAAGTAATGTAGTCTCCTGTAACAACTAAAAAATTGGACAACATGTATGAAATAACCATTCTCAGATTTCACCATTCTCATGCATGAAACAACCATTCTCTGACAGGCAGTATAGTACCACAATCCCTGAGAAAAGGAAAACAAATGAGCTGAGTTCTAAAATCCCCTTGGATTTTTGTTTGCAGTCACCTTGTAGACTGCTGTTTTAGAAGGGGACTTTCAAGCAAAGCATAGTATTTTCACCAAATTGAAGAGACAGAGGCTGGAATTTGCAGGGCACAATACCACAAAGGAAGGTATCATGCAGAGCAAAAGCTTCGGAAATCTTCATGAGATCTCTGAGCCTGTTGCTGAATACTGAACCACACTTGTGTAGGATGAGACTGCAAGGCCAAACAAAAAAATTACTGGGAGATTGTGAGCTGAACAATTTTCAGAGCTCACACAGGATTGGAGATATTCAAGTTGAACACATGCCTTATTACTAGGATTAAACTAGCCTTTTTAACAAAAGTTAAAAATAAGCCTCAGAATGATCAAACTGATTTGCAAGTAACTTAACTGTCAGAACAAAATCCAACACTTTTAAAGGAAGGCAACAAAATCTATTACTCCAAAATGTTAAATTCAAAAAATCCAGCATCCAACTAAGCTGTACTGTACATGGGAAGAAGGAAGGACATGTAACCCATAATAAGGAGGAAAGTGAGTCAATAAAAATAGATGCGAAAATGACATGATGGGATTAACAGACAAGGGGCTTAAAACACAGTTGTTATAAGCATGTTTAAGTAATTAAAGGAAAATATGTATATAATTAAAAGATAAATGAATGATATAAAGAAGAACTAAATATAACTTCTAGGGACAGAAAATACAATATCTAAAATGAAAAATTCACTGTATGGGATTAGCAGCAGATTAGACACTACAGAAGAAAAGCTAGTGAACTTGAAACATAGAAATTATTCATGCAGAAAGACAGAGGTAGAGAAAAAAACACCTGAAAAATATGAAAAGAGCCTCAGTAACCTGTGGGACAATATTACAACCTGTGGTATAATGTGTTTAAAAGTGAGGAGGTGGACAAAATATTTGAAGATATAATGGTCAAAATTTTCCAAATCTGATAAAAACATTAGATTTGCAGACTTAAACCCAAGCAGGTAACACAAAGAAAATCACACCACGGCATATCATTAAACTGATGAAAACCAGAGATACAGGACCTATTTTTAAAACAGAGAAAAATGACACATTGAGTAAAAGAAAAAAATTAATAGACTTCTCACCAGAAAATAATGGAATGAAAGGGGCTGAATGTGGGTAGGGGGAAGCCCTACCAACCTACAATTCTATATTTAGCCAAAATATCTTTCAGAAATGAAGATGAAAGAAACCTTTTTCAGACAAACAGATGATAAACAAATTTATCATCAACATGCCTTAATCACAAGAAATGTAAAACGAAATTCTCAGACAGAAGGATAAAGATACTACATGGAAACTAGGATCTACAAAGGGAATGAAGAGCACCAGAAATGATTAACATATGTACAAATTTAAAAGATATTTTTTCTACTTTTCAATTTTTAAAAAGGTAATTGACTGATAAAAGTAATCAAAATGTATTGTGAGGTTTTTGTTTTGTTTTTTGTTTTTTTTTTTTTGAGACAGAGTCTTGCTTTTGTTGCCCGGGCTAGAGTGAGTGCCATGGCATCAGCCT
>NW_012155840.1:2169343-2170392 GCF_000956105.1 Propithecus coquereli
TAACATACATATCAGTAAAATATATGACAACAATATTCAAAAGGACAGAGAAGGAAATGGAAGAACAGTGTTATATAATTTTACATTATATTTGAAGTAGCATAATAATATTCAAAGGTAGACTGTGATACAGCATTTTGTAATCCTGAGAGAAACCATTAAAAAATTAAAAGAGATACAGCTAATAAACCAAGAGTGGGAATAAAATGAAGTGTAAGACAATACTGAATTAATCCAAAAAAGGCAGGAAAAAGGAACAGAGAACAGATGGAATGCTATGGTTTGAATGTTTATGTCAAAAATTCATGTTGAAGTTTGATCCCCAATGCAACAGTATTAAGAGGTGGGACATTTCTGTGCTGATTAGGCCGTGAGGGTTCTGCCCTCAAGGATAAATTGGTGCCTTATTAGGGGCTTGAAGGAATCAATTCAGCCCCTTTTTGCTCTTTTGTCCCTTCTGCCATGTTATAGCACAGCATTTGCCCTTTCTGCCACTGAGGACACGAGAAGGTCCCCACCAAACAATGAGCCTGTCAGAGCCTCAATCATGGACTTCTTAGCATCAGAATGGTGAGAAATAATTTCTGTTCTTTATAAATTACCCAATCTAAGATATTTTGTGATAGCAGCAGAAATGGATTAAGATTTGGGACAAATAGTAAACAACAACAACAAAAAAAGATGATAGATTCAAACACAACTGTGATGATAGCTACATTAAATGTAAATGGCATAAATTGGCACTTCTAAAACTGTGGTCTGTGGCCCCTTAGTGCAAATCGAAACATACCATCCATCTATACTAGAAATCATTGTATTGATTATCGTGAAAATTGAAAGAAAAAAAGTGAATTTCACTTAAGAAAAGCCTTCATGAAGCATTAAAACTTATTGATAGTAAATTATGACTCTTTTGCATACCTTTTATCATTATAAATATGCCTCTGTCTCTAGTCATATTTCTTTTTTTTTTTTTTTTATAGACATTGATATTTAGTTTATTAGAAATTTAAACCTGTACAATGCTTCAGGAACCTTTCCATTTACAG
>NW_012155840.1:2171527-2172510 GCF_000956105.1 Propithecus coquereli
ATGCAGGTCATCCTTACGAAAGGCATCCCCTTTCAATCAACTGTAGGAATTACGTTTGCGGACGTGCCTTAACACAGCGCTTCCCAAACGGTACTATGCACCCCCATCGCCCGGGGATGTCATCAGAGCACAGCTTCTCCCTGGGCAGCTGTGGGTTGGGGCAGAGATCTGCATTTCCATCCTCCTGGGTGATGCTGGCACTGCTGGTTCGTGGACTACACTTTCAGTGGCAAAAGTTGCAAACACAGGGGCGGCGTTTAGAAAATTTAACGCTTCCAAGTCAGTACTTTCGGCCCTTTTAAATACTGAATTTCAGTAGCCGGCATGAAAACATTTCTAGGCTACAGGGAGGAAAAAGGCACCCATGGGTCGGAAGACTGTGGAGGAGCAGAGGAGTCCACAGCGAAGAGAAGGACACAGAGGCCACCCCCTCTCCAAGTGCGTCATCAACGACGATTCCCGTGAAGCCCCCACGGCTCCTGACGGCTGCGGCACGTGCGCTGCCAGACGCAAGCGCAGCATTACAGCCCTGCTGAACGCGAGAGCCGAGCCACGCACCTGTGTGTCTGGAGCTTCGTAAATGAGTTGGGTGCCATTAAGATTCGTTCTGCTTCTATTCCGGGGTTGAGAGCAGCAGCTTGTCAAACACCGGGGAAAGAGGGCAGGTTTATTTTCCTGTGTGCACTGCAGTCACATCCAGGCCAGGTGTTGGCTTCTCTCCTAGCAGCGAGAGCCGGGGGGAGAGAGAAGAGGAAGGGAGCGTCCTCACCTGCCAGGTCGCTGGCGACATAAGGGGAAGGGCCGACCTTCGCAAGAGGCCACAGGAGTGACAGGAAAGGCAGGCAGGCTCACGTCTGTGCACCGCGATGGCATCTGCTCCACGGAGCCTAACGCAGGCCTCTCCCTCCATTGCCAGTCAGAGAGAACCTCACCTGCCAGGCCCTGTGCACGGGGCAGCACGCAGAACTACAGCGCCCAGGGCC
>NW_012155840.1:2174320-2181715 GCF_000956105.1 Propithecus coquereli
TGTGTGTATGCATCTCTGTGTGTCCGTGTGTATGTGTCCGTGTTTGTGTGTGTGCGCACCCCTGCGGGCAGGATGAGGGGTTTGGCAAACGGGTGTTTCATTCTTTGAAAATATACTTCTTTGGTCCTCATTGGACATGTGGTTGAGTTAGAAATAGTTTATTCCTTCTCGGACGGGACTTGAAACTCTCTTTTCCTGGGGCATTTGGGGCATGCTTTTTTTAGTCCTTCTTTGCAGCTTAGCAGGGCCCGGGGCTTACAGAGTCCCAGATTAAGTGCTCTGTGGATGTCTGGATCTGGATCTCATTGGACAGCTCCTTGCCGAGACCACGCAGCTGCCCAGCCGTGGCGTCCAGACCCTTGACCACCACCCTCAGTCCAGTCGGGCCTTTCGTCCGGCCCAGCACGTTCATGGCAAAGTCGTACTGTGACAGGAGCCAGATCGACACCGGAAAGGCTCGGATCCGCATTTTGGTGTCCTTCTGGCTGCCCGTGCCTTTGCTCAGATTCCACATGGTGTTCATCCCCTCCCCGACGGCGGCTTCAGGTCGCACGCCGGTGTCACACTTAAGGCGGGCGGGCGGGCAAGCGAAGGCGACGCTGGGGGCGGCGGCGCGGCCCCCGGGCTGGGCTGGGAGCTGGCCGGCCCCTGGCGGTGGCGGCGGCAGCCGCTGCGGCTTGGGTTCTAGCGGCTCGGACTCGGCTTCCGCGCTGCGCTGGCGCAGCGGCTTCGCGGGGTCCCCTCTAGTCATATTTCTTAGCATGAAACCTATTTTATTTGATATTAAGGTAGCTATTCCAGCTGTTATGATTACTGCTTACATGATACATCTTTTTACATCCTTTTACTTTTAACCTATGTATGTCTTTGAATATAAATTTTGTCTCTTACAGACAGAATAAAGTTGGATCGTGCTTTTTATCCAGTCTTAAAATTTTTGCCCTTTTATTGGAGTTTTTACTCCATTTACATTAAAGTAATTATTGATATGGTTGGACTTGATCTATGTGTGCCATTTTACTATTTGATTTTTGTGTTTTACATTTTTTTCTCTGTTCTTCCCTTCCTGCCTTTTGTCTTAAACATATATTTTTTGTATCACTTTAATTCTTCTATTGATTTTTAAGCATATTTCATTGGATTATTTTCTTAGACACAGAATATCCATTGTAACTCAGCACAATTTACTCTGGATTTATATTTACTTAATCTAGTAAAATACAGAAAATTTATTCTAATATAGTTCCATTTCCTCCCCCTCCTTTAAATATACTTTTAAATATATTTTTTCTGCTTAATGAAGGATTTTTTTGAGATTGACTTTTAAATATATTTTCTTTGTTATAAACCCAACAGTATAGTACCAGAACCACATGGCAATTATAAATCTACATGCCTCTAGCAACAGAGCTCTAAAATACATGAAGCAAAAACTGAAAGAATTAAAAGGAGAAATAACAATTCAACAATATTTGAAGATTTCTATAGATGATTAAAATCGTTTTAATTGAATAAAAAAGAATACAACACATCAAAATTTATGTGATGCAACTAAGGTTGTGCTAAGAGGGCAATTTATAGCTTTGAAAATATATATTTGAAAAGAATAAATGTCTCAGATCAATAATTTAAGCTTTCACCTTAAGAAAATAAACTCAAAGCAAGTAGAAGAAAAAAAATAGAGTATAAATTAGAAATTACAGTATGAGTCAATGAAATGGAAAATATAAACAATAAAGAAAATCAGTGAGGACGAAAGTATGTCTTCTAAAGAGATCAACAAAATTGACAAATGTTTATATAGAATAACTAAATAAACCAAAAAAGGAAGACAGACTACCAAACGAGAAATAAAAGAAGGGACATCACTAATGACACTGCCGAAATTAAAAGGATTGTAAGCATTATATACAACTTTATGCCAATAAATTAGATAATTTGAATGAAATAGACAAATTTCTAGAAAAACACAAATTTTAAAAACAGACAAGAAATAGAAAATCTGAATAGATCTATAACAAGTTAAAAAATTGAATGAGTAATTAAAAATCTTCCAACAGAGTCATCCAGTACGAGATGTGGCCAATGCCATAGAGACCCTTTGTGGGCACTGAGTGGCAGCCATGTGGCCTGCCCCACCCAAGACCAGTGGGGATACCTGTTCTCATCCTCTCCCTCAGTGGCAGCCAGCAGCAGGATGCAGGTGGCAGTGGACTGGGCTAGGTGGGCAGCCCTCATGGCACAAGACACAATGTTTGTACAAGGATTGAAGAGGAAATGTCTTGACGATGAGGAAGACATGAGAGGAGCCCTGGGAAGCTTTAAGACTGTCTCTTTTTATAGCCTACAGTGGCAGTCACTTCTGGACATGTCCCTGGTTAAGCTCCAGCTCTGCTACATACTAGTTGAGCCCAATTTCTGATGCTCTGTCCTCAGAGCCAACATAGTATAGCAGTTTCAAGAAGAGATGACCCAGGATGGAACATGGTATATGGCAGGGCCCTAGAGTGCAGGGTAGGTGTCATTTGACTGCCTGGTATCCATGGAGATCCTGCACCATTCCATGAGTGAGCAGGAAGGGAAGCATCCTGCTCCTGGCTTGAGAGACAGCCATGTCATGGTCCAGTTTCTGAACTGGCATTCAAAAAAATTCAACATCCTTTCACGATAAAACTCTCAACAAACGAGGCATAGAAGGAATGTACCTCTACCCAATAAAGGCCATATATGACAAGCCCACATTACACTCAAAGCTGATAGCTTCTCCTCCAAGATCAGGAGCAAGACAAAGATGTCCACTATCACCACCTCTATACAACACAGCAATGGAAGTCCTAGTGAGAGCAACTAGGCAAGAAAAGAAGCAAAAAACATCCAAAAAGGAAAGGAAGAAGTCAAATTGCCTCTGTTTGCCAATGACATGTCTTTAAAAAACTCTAAAGACTCCACCAAAAAACTCCTAGATCCGATAAACAAGTTCAGCCAAGTTGCAGTATACAAAATCAACATACAAAACTCATTGATATGTAGCATTTCTATACATTAATAGCAAACTATCTGAAAAAGAAAATTAAAAAAAAAATTCCATTTACTATAGCATCAAAAAAAAAATACTTAGGTTAAAATAACTATGACAAAAGAGTGGAATTAGCATGTTCCTAACACAAAAAAATGATAAATGTCTGAGGTGATGGATACCCCAATTACCCTGATTTGACTAATTCACATTGTATGCCTGTATCAAAACATTACATGTAGCTTATAATGATATACAACTATTATGTATTCATAATAATTAAAAATAAAAATCAAAAGTTTAACATAAATACCTAGGAGTAAATTTAACCAAGGAGGTGAGATATCTATATATTGAAAACTATAAAACATTGATGAAAGAAATTGAAAATGACACAAATAAATGGAAAGACATCCTGTGTTCATGGATTAGAAGAATCAACATTGTTAAAATGTCCACACTAGCCAAAATGATCTACAGATTCAATGTCATCCCCATCACAATTCCAATGTCATTTTTCACAGAAATAGGAAAAAAAATCCTAAAATTCATATGGAACCATGAAAGACCCCAAATAGCCAAAGTAATCTTGAGAAAAAAGAACAAACCTGGATATGTCACATCACCTTATTTCAAAATATATTACAAAGCTATTGTAATCAAAACAGCATGGTACTAGTACAAAAACAGATACATCAACAAATGGAACAGGATAGAAAACTCAGAAATATTAATAAAACTACCTATTTATGGTTGATTTTCTATAAAGATTCCAAGAATATACAATGGGGAAAGGATAGTCTCTTCAACAAATGGTATTGGGAAAACTTGATATTCACATGCAGAAGAATGAAATTGGACCTCTGTCTCATACCATATACAAAAATCAACCCAAAGTGGATTAAAGACTTAAACATAAGATTAGATACTGTAAAACTACTAGAATAAAAAATAGGGGGAAAGCTCTATAACATTGGTCTAGAGCCTAGATTCTAGGCAATGATTTCTTGGATAGGATGACAAAAGCATAGGCAACAAAAGCAAAAATAGATACATGGTGTTATACCAAACCAAAGCTTCTTGACAACAAAGAAAACAAGAGAGTGAAGAGACATTCCCCAGTTTGGGAGAAGATATTTGCAAACCATACATCCAACAAGGGGATAATATCTAAAATATATAAAAAACCCAAACAACACAATAGCTAGAAAATAAATAACCTGATTTTAAAACAGACAAAGGACCTGAAGAGACATTTCTCAAAAGAAGACATACAAATGACCAACAGACATATTAAAAAATGCTCAACGTCTCTAATCCTTAGGGAAATATAAATTAAAACCACAATGAGACACCACCTCACACCTGTTGGAACGGCCATTATCAAAAAAACAAAAATAACAAGTATTGGTGAGGATGTGGAGCAAATGAAACCTCCATACATTGTTGGTGGGCATGCAAACCAACACAGCTATTTTGGAAAACAGCATGGAGGGCCCTCAAAAAAACAAAAATTGCCATATGATCCAGCAGTTCCTCTTCTGGGTATATCTAAAGGAATTGAAATCAGTGTGTCAAAGAGACACTGTCATGTTCATCTCAGTATTATTCACAATAGCCAAGATATGGAAGCCACTAGTGTCTATCAACAGATAAATAAAGAAAATGTGGTATATGTACACAATGGAACACTATATAGCCTCAAAAAAGAAGGAAATTCTGTCTTCTGTGACAACACAAATGAACCTGGAGGATGCTCTGTTAAGTGAAATGAGCCAGGCACAGAAAGACAAATACCTCATGATCTCACTATATGTGGAATCTAAAAAAGTCAAACGCGTAGGAGTGTAAAATGGTGGTTACCAGTGGCTTGGGGTGGGGAATGGGAATGGGGAAAGGGAAGGTGTTAGTCAAAGGGTACTAAGTTTCAGTTAGACAGGAGGAATAAATTTTAATAATATATCACACAGCATGGTGACCATAGTTAATAACAATGTATATTTCAAAATTACTCAAAAAATAGATTTTAAATGTTCTCACCACAAAAAAGTGATAAATAGGTGGGGTGATGAATATGTTAATTAGCTTCATTTACACTTTCTACAATGTATACATATATCAAAACATCACATCATATCCCATAAATATACACTATTATTTCTTAATTAAAAATAAAAATTTTTTAAAGTAATGAATCACTTAATAAAAAAAACTATAAAAATATGTGATAAGAAAACCTACAGATGTGACTTTAAAATGTTGAAAAGGTGTTGTAACTCGTCCAGAAATTTTTAACATAAATAATTCTGGATTATTTTGGAGAGAAAATGCCAGATAGAACATAGATATCTAAAGAGGAAAAAAAAAAACAAACCAGTGACTTGTTTTAAGGCTGTGAAAAATAAATATATACATTTTCAACTCATGCAAAATCTAAAGTTCTTCAAGACCTTCCAGAATGAAATAATTACCAAAAAAAGAGCTGAGAGGAGAAACTATAATTTAAAGGAAGGAAAGGAAGATAGAAATTTCTCTGTACTAAAGCATGACTAGAATATTCAGAAAAAGATTCACACTGAGTTTGGCTTGTATTATATAAGAAACTAAAAGGGACAATGTAGTTGAAGCAGGTAAAGGGGAGATGAACACAAAATGAGATGGAAAGGTAAGCACAGAATATTTATGCCAGCTACTTTGCCATAGTTAACACAATCTCCATTCCCAACCCCCTTCTCCTTTGCTTACATCCAGTACCTGCCCAGCCTATCTTGAAAAAATAAGAGTTGGCCAGGTAACATGGTTCTGGCCAAGGAGACATAAGCATAAGTTTTCTGAGTTTCTAGGAACATTTTTGCTTCCCTGATAAAAAGTCAGATGGGCTGATGCCCCATCCCTCCTCTTCCTACCATGCCCTAGAATGTCCTTCCTGGAACTGCTGCAGCCATCTTGCAACCATAAAGTGCGTATCAGTCAGGCTTCTCCAGAGAAACGGAAGTAATAGGTTATATAAGAGGGGATTAATTATGAGAATTCACTCACAAGATCATGGAGGCCAAGAACTTCCACAATATGCCATCTGCAGGGTGGAGAATGAGGAAAGCTAATGGTGTCATCCAGTCTGAGTCCAAAGGCCTGAGAACCTGGCGGTCTGTTGGTATAAGTCCTGGAGTCTGAAAGTCCAAGAACCTGCAGTTCTGATGTATGAGGGCAAGAAAAGAGGAATGTCCCAGCTCCAGAAGAGACAGCAAATTTACCCTTCCTCCTCCTTTTTGTTCTACTGAGGAGTGTTGCCTGTCCACACTGGTGAGGACAGATCTTCTTTACTCAGTTTACTGATTCACATGCTAAGCTCCTATAGAAACACTCTTGCAAACATAAGCAAAAATAATGCTTACTAGCTATCTAGGTGTCCTTTAATCTGGTGAAGTTAATACCTAAAACTATTACAAGGTGACAAGCCAAAATGCTAAGTATAGCAGAAGAGAGAGAGAAAGCATGTGGCTCTTGTGGAACCCTTCACTAACCCTGGACTGCCAGCCTCTAGACATCTGATTCACGAGATCAATGGAATGAAACAGGGAACCCAGAAAAAGCCCCTCATAAATATAGTCAACTGATCTTTCACAAAGAAGCAAAGACAATTCATTGGAGAAAGCATAATCTTTTTAACAACTGGTGCTGGCACAACTGGACATCGGTATGCAAATTAAAAGAAAGAAAGAAAGAAAGAAGGAGGAGGAGGTAGAGGAGAAAAGAGGAGGAGGAGAAGAATCTAGACACAGATTTTATACTTATCACAAAAATTAACTCAAAATGGATCACAGACCTAAAAGGCAAATGAAAAACTATAAAAATCCTAGATGATAACATAGGAAAAATCTAGGAGACTTGGTTTTAGTGATGACCTTTTTTTAAGATACAACATCAAAAGCATGATCTCAAGGTAGGAGGATCACTTGAAGCCAGGGGTTCAAGACCAGCCTGAGCAAGAGGGAGACCCTGACTCTACAAAAAATAGAAAATTTTACACCTGTAGTCCCAGCTACTCAGGAGGCTCAGGCAAGAGAATCTCTTGAGCCCAGGAGTTTAAGGTTGCAGTGAGCTAGATGTCACTGCACTCTAGCCCAGGTGACAGAGTAAGACTTTGTCTCAAAAAAAAAAAAAAAAGATTCATTAAAGAGAAAAATTGATAAGCTTAAAAACTTCTGCTTTGTTAAAGACACTGTCCAGAGAGTGAAATGACAAGCTACAGACTGGGAGAAAATTTTTTTTTTTTATTTCAGGATATTATGGGGGTACAGATGTTTAGGTTACGTATGTTGCCCTTGCCCCCCCCAAGTCCGAGTTTCAATTGCGTCTGTCCCTCAGATGGTGCGCAT
>NW_012155840.1:2182711-2226267 GCF_000956105.1 Propithecus coquereli
ACAGCCAAAGAAACTGTCACAAGAACAAACAGACAACCTACAGAATGGGAGAAAATTTTTGCGTGCTACAAATCCAATAAAGGGCTGATAACTAGAATCTACCTAGAACTCAGGAAAATAAACAAGAAAAAAATCAAACAACCCTATCAAAAAGTGGGCAAAGGAGATGAACAGAAACTTTTCAAAAGAAGACAGAATAATGGCCAAAAAACATATGAAAAAATGCTCAACATCTCTAATTATCAGGGAAATGCAAATCTAAACCACAATGGGAGAAAATCTTCGCAAAACAAGGATCTGATACAGGACTGGTGTTCAAAACAACAAAGAGCTCTTAAAACTCAACCATAAGAAAACAATCTAATTAAAAAGGGGAACAAAATCTGAACAGACATCTCATAAAAAAAGATATACAGATAGAAAATAAGCATATGAAAAAATGCTAATTTATAATTAGGAAACTTCAAATTAAAAAAAAAAAATGAGATGCCACTACACATGGTTGAAAAGTGGGACACATTCAGTCATGGCATTATGAGATGAGTTTTAATATTTTGAGGTATTTATTCATGCCCTAACCCTTGGACGACCCTCTAGGTCATAGCCAGGATGCATCTCAGAGCTTGTGGGTGTGGGGAGAGAATATTGGTCCTGGGCCCTCAGTTTCTCCATTACCCAAATGCAGTAAGGCAGCAAGGATCCACAAATCTGGTCACCCAGGCCACTCCTCTAGGAACTTACCCAGCAGGGATTTGAACCCAGGTAATCTCCATTCATTCGCCCAAAACTCCAATTGTAGGTCATCAGGGTGATTCCAGGCAGAAACACTGAACTCTCTCAACAAATTTTTCAGTGTACAGTACAGTATTGTTAAATGTTAATTGTAGTACAGTTATAAACACAACGTTGTACAGATCTCCAGAACTTTTTCAAATTGCGTAACTGAAACTCTATACCCATTGAACAGCAAGTCCCCCATGTTTCTCCCTCCCCCAAGCAACCACCATTCTACTTTCTATGTGTTTAACTACTTTAGATACCTCGTATCGGTGAAAGCAGGCAGTATTTGTCCTTTTGTGATTGACTTATTTCCCTTAGCATAATGTCCTCAAGGTTCATGTAATAGTATCTAATGGGATTTCCTTCCTTTTGTATGGCTGAATATATTCCATTATATGCATATATCACATTTTCTTAATTCATTCATCTATCAATGGGCATTGAGGTTGTTTCCACCTTTTGGCTATTGTGAATAATGTTACAATGAACATGGGAGTGAAAATATTTCTTCAAGATCTTCATTTTGATGTTTTTGGGGAAAAATCCAGAAATGGGACTGCTGGATCATACGGTATTAATATTTTAAAATTTTTTGAGGAAATTCCATACTGTTTTCCACAGTGGCAGCACCATTTTACAATTCCACTACCAGTTCACAAGGGTTTCAATTTCTCCACATTCTCACCAACAATTGTTATTTTTTTCTTTTCTTGACAATGGCCATCCCAACAGGTAAGAGATGATATCTTATCATAGTTTCGATTTGCATGTCCCTGATGATTAGTGATGATTAGTGATGTTGAGTATCTATCTCTTCATATACCTGTTGGCCATTTGTATGTCTTCTTTGGAGAAATGTCTATTTGAGTCCTCTACCCATTATTTAATCAGGTGGTTTTTGTTTGTTTTATTTTTTCCTTTTTTTTCTTTTTACTATTGAATTATAGGAGTTCCTTGTGTATTTTGATTATTAATCCCTTAGCAGATATATGGTTTGAAAATATTTTCTCCCATTCTGTAGGCTGCCTTTTTACTCTTTTGGCTGTTTCTTTCGCTGTGCAGAAGCTTTTAAATTTTATGCAGTCCCATTTGTTTATATTTGCTTTTGTGGCTTGTGCTTTTGGTGTCATCTCTAAGAAATCATTGCCAAGACCAATATGAAACTTTCCCTTTATGTTTCTTTTAGGAGTTTTATAGTTTCAGGTCTTATGCATTGGTAATATTTTGTCCATCTGAAAAAAACTTAGTTTCCCACTATCCACTATTATAAAAGTTTACAAAAATATACGAAAACATTGAGGTTTACAAAAACAAAGTTACACTGGAGTTTATAAAAATAAACTCCAAATGGATTCATGAGCGTAATATAAAAGAGCAAAACTATCAAAGGTTTTAGAAAAAATAAAAGGAAATATATAACACTGATTTAGGAAAGGCCTTTTAAACAAGATCTAATAAAATCCAGAAATCATAACAAAAATTATTAAATTTCAAGGTAATTTAATTCTTCCTTACAACATAATGATTGTGGAAAATTTACTTTTCCAAAGATGTCCTCAACAATATCGTCCATCCCACATACTTTTCCTGTGATATGTAACTATGACACTCTTTTCACAAGGTTGAGTCTATGTTCTCTCCCACTGACTATGGAAGGCTTGTGACTTCTGAGGCTAAGTCATAAAAGGTGACATAGCTTCTTACTGGTTCTCTTGGGGCACTTGTTTCTGGAACCCAGCCACCATGCTGTGAGGAAGGAAGCCCAAGCAGACACATCGAAAGGTCCATGTAGGTGTTCTGGATGATCATCCCAGCTGAGGTCCCAGCTGACAACACCAACCATCAGATAGTGAGTAACTGAAGCTTCTTTTGATTGGTTTCCAGCCATAGAATCTTCCATGGTCTTTGAGGCTTTCTACCTAAGACCTCAAACACCATGGCACAGACAAAAGCTACTGTGCCCTTTCTGAACTCCTGACCCATAGCATCTGTGATCATTACAAAATGGTTGCTTTATGACACTAAGTTTGGGGTTGTTACACAGAAATAGTAACTGGAACAATCACCATAAAGAAAACCAAGAGACTGGGTTAAAATTTATAAACATATTGAATAGATTTTTTAAAATCCAGAAAATATAAAGAGTTACTAATATTCAACAAGGAAAAGTAAATAACCCAGTCAAAAACCATAAACGAGAAATATGTAAGAGAAAAGCAAATGCTCACCTCTATTAAATTGATACAAATTTTAAAGATTAATAGTATCATGTGAGAATGTCTGCAAATTAAAGAATTTTGGAAGATATTTTGGTATTTCCAAAAAAGGTACATCATTTGGCTTCTAGTTTCACTTCTAGGAATCTACCTATAGAAATGCCAGCAAATGAGCACAAAGATTTCTGCATAAGAATGTTCACTGTAGCATTGTTATGAATAGCAAAAAAAAAAAAAATCTATGTGATGTCCATTACAGAGGTATGGTTAAATAAATTATAGGTTATTGATATAATGAAATCTACAGACAAGTAAGGAGATTATTATATGTTAATATGAATAATCACCAAGATATACTATTAAATTAAAAATGCAAATCATAGAAAAGTTAGAAGGATTCCTTTATAAAAACCAAACAATAACCATGAATGTGACTATATGTGTTTGTGTGTGTGTGTGTGTGTGTGTATGTGTGTGTATGTGTGATATGTGAAGAAAGGAGAGCAGAATCATGCACACCAAATTATGGCCAGTGGCTACCTTTGGGAGGAGAGTGGGAGTGGGGATTTTGGTAGATGGTGATAAATGCTAGGGAGAAAAAAAATAGCAGGGAAGTGAGATTAGGACTGCTGTGAGCAGGTTTATGCAAATTTAAAAAATTGATTGACCGATAAAATATTTTTATATTTACATAAAGTATATAACATATCAGAGTAATACTAAATTTAGAATCGTATTTACCTATGGGGAAGGAAAAAGAGAAGACTATACAAGGATCTGAACACCAGGAGGTGGGGATCACTGGGGACTATCTTAGAGGTTGCCTACCTCAGTGACCAGCCAAATTACTGGGGACTTTCATATATGAAAAAAACACATGGAAAATACATGGCAAAAATTAGAGCACTTTACAGTACAGTACTATGGTACTGAATGAATTTTCACATTGTGGGTACTTTTCCATATTCAGAATATTTGAAATACTTTTGAATATTCACGAACTCTCTGTGTTAGATATCAAATTACAACAAGTATAGACCACCCAAAAAACCATGATATTGGTTACATCTACATGGCACTGAAATATGAACCTGTTCAACGGAATGAGAGTTCGTGGCCTACAGCTGCAGAGCTTATGTAATTTATAAAACAAATCTCATTAACTTGATGGTTATTACTTACTCATCAAGGATTATCCATCCATAGTTTCAATGTTGAACTATAATCAATATTGTTAAAATGTTCATACTGCCCAAAGTGATTTACAGATTCAGTGCAATTCCCATCAAAACACCCACATAATTTTTCAAACAATTTGTTATAAAATCCTAAATTTCATATCGAATCAAAAAAGAGCCCAGATAGCCAAAGCAATCCTAAGCAAAAAGAACAAATCTGGAGGCATCACATTACCTGACTCCAATTCATACTACAAGGCTATAGTAACCAAAACAGTATGGTACTGGTATAAAAGCAGACACACAGATCAATGGAACAGAATAGAGAACCCAGAAATAAAACCACATACCTACAACCAACTGATCTTTGACAAAGCGGACAAAAATGTACACTGGGGAAAGGACACCTATTCAATAAATGGGGTAGGAAAATTGGATAGCCACATGCAGAAGAACGAAGCTGGATCCCTCTCTCTCACCATACACAAAAATTAATTCAAGATGGATTATGATTATAGACTTATATGTAAGACCTAACACCATAAAATTCTAGAAGAAAACTTAGGAAAACCTCTTTTGGACACTGACCTAGGCTAAGAATTTATGACTAAGACTCTAAAAGCAAATACAATGTAAATAAATACATATATACATACCTGTATACATACATACATACATACATACATACTTAAACTAAAAAGTTTCTGCACAACAAAAGAAATAATCAACAGAGTAAACAGAACCTACAGAATGGGAGAAAACATTTGCAAACTGTACATCTAATAAAGGACTAATATCCAGAATCTATGAGGAACTCAAACAAATCAACAACAAAATAACCCCAGGAAAGAGTGGGCAAAGCACACAGACAGAAATTTTTCAAAAGAAGATATACAAGCAGCCAATAAATGTATGAAAAAAATACTCAACATCACTAATCACCAGGGAAATGCAAATTAAAACCACCATGGGATATCACCTTACCCCAGTCAGAATGGCCATTATTAAAAAGTCAAAAAACAATAGATATCGGCACAGATGTGGTGAAAAGGAACACTTATGCAATGTTGGTGGGAATGTAAACTAATACAACCTCTATGGAAAACAGTATGGAGATTCCTCAGAGAACTAGAAGTAGACCTACCATTCGATCCAGCAATCCCACTGTTGGGTATCTACCCAAAGGAAAATAAGTCATTATATCAAAAAGATATCTGCACTTGTATGTTTAACACAGCACAATTCACAATTGCAAAGATATGGAATCAACTTAAGTGCTCATCAACTGATAAGTGGATAAAGAAAATGTGGTATATATACCATGGAATACAACTCAGCTATAAAAAAAGAAAGAATGAAATAATGTCTTTTGCAGCAACTTGGATGGAACTGGAGACCATTATCCTAAGTGAAGTATTTTAAGAATGGAAAAACAAACACTGGATGTACTCATTTACAAGTGGGAACTAAATGATGGGTACACATGGTCATACAGAGTGGTATAATGGACTTCAGAGATTCAGAAGGGGGCAGGGTGGCAGGGGAATGAGGGACCAAAAATTACTTACCGGGTGCAATGTGTACTATTTGGGTGACAGGTACACTAAAAGCCCTGACTTCACCAGTATACAATTCATCCATGTAACAAAAAACCACTTGTACCCCCTAAATCTATTGAAATTTTAAAAAAAAAGATTAACTCTTAAAAACAAATAAAACCCCCACATCCTATTTGGTCCTCAAACATTTAGTTTTTGCCAGGAATCATCACAAGTTAGATCCAGGGAGCACTACTAATTTTAAAAAGTTATAAATTTCAGTATTAAGAAGGTTAAATATCACCCGAACCATACCATAATTAAACTGACTACTAAAGAAACACTCAAATGCATGTCTACAGTAGCATCTGAGTGTTTGGCTTTGTATGTTCCAAGTTCCCTATTTGCTGAATACTCTGCCTTTTTTACATGCAAAATGCATTGCTCTTTGGCTGTTTGATCTTTAAGCAGAGGCACCTTTTCATTGGGAAAGAGGGCTAATTTGAAAAATATTAGGCATCCAGAGGACATACAAAGAATGTGCTGTGACTGATAAAAATATTTTTTTAAGTAATCATAGAAGTATTTTTTTTCAAACTAACACATATCCTCTATCCTTCCTCAGTCCTGTTTGCTCAGCTGGATGTCCACAGGGTCCAATTTTCCCTCCAATTGCCCTTGCACACTAATATAATTGCTGCTCATGTGGGTAATTGGTCAGCCTAGAGCAGCATTTGTATGCATTTGTTCATCTACAGTATCTGGCAGCTTCTCAAATGATTTTGCAGTCTTATAATACTATTGTGTATTTTTAGGTTTTGTCCGTTTATAATATGGCTAAGTAGATGTGAATCTGTAAGGATGCTCTATTTTAAATGTTCAAAAGCTGGACTATACAGATATGAATTTTTAAGCAGCTAATGTTTCTCTCACATATTAAATATAGAATACATGAGATGAGTCTCAAATGCATATTGCTCTGCCCTACAATCCCTCATTGCTTTCCTCCCCAAACAGGGTGAAATTAACTGGATTCAAACACGTTTGCTAAAAAAAAAGAGTGACACGCCAGTTTTATTTAATAATGCCCCTGATGAAGCAGTAAAAATTATTAATTTTATTAAATCTTGTTCTTGGGCACATTTTTAATATTCTGTTTGACAAAATGGGAAGTACATGTAAAATACTTCAAGTGAATTCCAAAGTATGATTTTTTTATTGAGGAAAAAGCACTCGTGTCACTGTTTGAGTTGCAAGCTGAACTAGCCACTTTTTTCTAGAACACTTTATACAGAAAAGAATGACTGATGCACCACGGTTTTTTGGACTTGGGTATTCGGCAAACATCTTATCAAAAATGAGTGAAGGTAACCTGTCCACTTCAATGAAAACCACTGACAGTATGTGGTTGCCAATGATAAAATCCAAGCTTTCATGTGAAAATTAGATTCAAAAAATGTAATGTCACCCCGCACTTAACTGTTTTACAATACTTACTTTTCTGACAAGATCAGTAGTGATATTAATGAATTTTATTTTTTTTTATTTTGTATGACTAAGAGAACTTTCCACAGTGAAAAAGAAACCAATAGGTTTTAATGTAAGAATATGAAAGTTTTTTAGTATTGTTTCTGGTTCCACATTACAACTAAACTTTAAGAAACCATCACTTGTTGAGTTTCTGTGTAGTATCAAAGAATATCCACAATTACTTGAAAAGACTATTAAAATACTTCTCCCTTTTCTAACTACATTGTTTACACAAGACCAGATTTCTCCAGACACTTCAACTAAATAAAAATTCAACTGATTTACTACAGAAGCAGTATAAGATCCAACTTTCTTCTATGAAAGCAGATATGAAAGAGCTTTGAAGAAATGTAAAATCATGGATCTCTAAACAAAAATACATTATTTATGTTAACATGTAATGAGCATGTGTTTAAACAAATCATTTGAATTTTTCTCAGTTTTAATTTCTAATACAGTACATATTGATAAACATAACTTACATAAGCAAAAATTCTTTGGGGCCTACAATAATTTTTATGAGTGTAAAGGAGTCCTGAGACCAAAAAATTTGAGAATTGTTATAATTTATCATCACTAAGAAAGCATGGTTATTGTAAATGCTGCTTAAAATCAGAAAAAAAACTGCAAAAGAAACAAGATTAAAATTGTACAATCCTTGAAAGTGTCAGAAGGTAATAATTTGCTTTGATTTACCAAATGCAGCAAAATTTATAGTTGTATTGCAAATCTACCAGATCATTTATCTGTTAATCTAGAATATTTATCAAAATTACTTTCATGGTAATAAAAATTAAAGAAAGAATTTTAAAAATAAAGTTATGCACCTATCTTTCAATCTCAGGCCAGTTTCTACTCCTTCACTGTTTCTAAGACCTACTTATGGATTTGTCTTTTCAGAACTGACAATATTTTCACCAATTCATACTCACCAGTTCATACTCACCAATTTTCACACTTCTCCTTTGTGATTTCTTGTATGTACAAGTAAAGCACCTAGTTTAGCTCTTAGCACTTGTCAACAAAAAGCTACTAAATAATCTTAGAATGTAACTTCATAAAAGCAAAGGGTTGAAGTCAATATTCCTAGATCTAAAACAGTGCCTTAATGTAAACTTAATGTCTCTGCATTTTACTGTGTGTAAATTATTTCTCAATGCACAATAAATGTTAAATAAATTGGGCAATTGAATCTAGTCATCTGAGTTATCTCTAAAATAAATGTTTAACTAAGAATGTTTGTCAATTTGAACCCTAGTATAGATACCTAATTCTTCTTGAATACTTAATTAATTTTGTAACTATGGTAGAATAATATCCTAAGGCTACTACTATTTATGAATAATCATCCAAATTGTATAAAACTAAAAAAAGTGGCCTATCACAATGGTAGTGCTAAGATCTAGAATTTGGGTTGATTTTAATAAATAAGGAGGTAGGGGGAGAAAAGCAGTCCCATGTTTTCAAAAAATATTTATTTAAAAATAAGATTTCTAAAAATACAGTACATAATACATTTCAAGAGAAGTAAAAATCCACAATTTAAATTAAAAACAATCTGCAAAGAAAACAGAAATATTACATGAATAAAACTAAATCACTAAAATAAATTAAAAACAACAACATCATTCTTAAGGTAGATACATGGTTTGTTTTTTAAGAACCAGTGTAGACTTTTCATTTAAACAAGTATATCGGCTACATGGTTCCCACCTGTCATTTTCACCCATTTTACTCCCTCTTCTCAACCTAGTCTTACTTCTCTCAACTATTATTTTCCTTATTACCATTAGCACTAGAAATGTTAGTGAACATTTTCTTTACATTGTCTTAGGAGGACAAGGTAAACTGGTAGACAATACAGGAGAACAGCACTTAGATTTACACATGATATGCACAGAACAAAAAAATGCCTGACAAATTTAAAAACAGGATTGTTCCTATGGCACTTGGAACATACCATTATTAAAAGTCTTTTATTTTAGAGATGTAATGCTAGACAGAATTTGAGGTTGACAAAATTTTAGGAGCCTCAAAATAACACAGATTTTTCCTGTTCATTAAACTTGCCAATCAGATAAAAAAAAAAAAAAAAAACTAATTCCAGGGACATAAAGTGAGCTCATACTGCATGATCCATGTGCGCTCTGTCCTCCCAAGAGCCTATCTTTGTCCCACCATGTTAGAATTGCAACGCACTTGTCTGAATATCTCTGTGGCCAAAATTTTTCCTTTTGCATCATTTAGTTGCTTTATTCTTATCTATGCTAAAGTGTTTTTTCTTCTTAATATTCGTATCTGGGAGACAGCAAATAGTGGTGAATTCTCTACTACCCAATAACTTGAAAAATTACTGCATTTAGCCACATTAATTTGAATCATGCATAAACAAGCCAAATTACTCAGAATCAATACAGTGGCAACATAGTCTAGGGAATAATTGTTGACAGATTAGTGAGAGACATAATGTTGTTTCATCCCATCCCATTTTGCTTTCAAATTTTGCTTTCACCTCTAATATGTTCATCTGGATTTCTAAAGATCATTCCAATCATCTGAAGCCACATTTCACATAAGTTTCAGACTTGATTCTTTTTTTCCATTCAGAATTCACTGCAAAACCATATATCGTATCTACATTCAGGAAGAGACTGATTTTAGCTGACTGAAAATAATGCAAAACATTTTCAAATGTGATTGTCTACTTTTCCGATACATACACACTGTTACCTTCTTGCCAGAATGATTAACCATTTCAGCTGCAGTTTTAAAGACACTAAATGAATGTTTTTTAGAGCTTAGGGGGAAAAAATAGGGAACTAGAATAGTATACATAGAAGTATTACATTTAGATATTACATTTAAAGAGTGTTTTAAATTACAAGTACATTTAAAGGGTGCTTTTCTCCATTTTTATAAAATGAACCACTAAGCAAAATTAGTTTTTAAATAATCTTGTTCTGACTTTTTATGTAAAGTGAGTCACAATATCCAGACTTTTTTTTTTTTTTTTTGGAAAGTTCAATTTTCTATTAGCAGTTTTGCTTAAATCAAGGTATACATGCATTTCCTCTTGGGAAAGAGTGTGTGTGTGTGTGTGTGTGTGTATACATTTAAAGAACACATATTTAAAAAGTGTTCTTTCATTTTACCTTTATTTGCAAAATAGACAAATAGTAGTACCATTCTTTAAAGCCGCTAAGGATTATACACACACACATACACACACACACATGCTGAATTCTTGATTGGAAATCAGAACGGACACATAATCATTCATTTAAGCATTCTATTTCAATATTCATTAAAAGTGCTCAATAAGGTATATAGTTCATTTATAGAAATAAAGGTAGATTTCTTAGTTATTATTTTTTATTCATTGTTGCAGAAAAAACAAAAAACTTGCAAAAAGTACTTCAATTATCTTTTGTAACTTCAGCCTATTAAACTACCTTTAAAAGTAGCCAAGCTATATTAAAATACAAAATTAAAATTCATATTAACCTAACTAAAAAAAAGTCCCAAATGAGAGACATTTAAAACCCATTAAATTGAGGCAGCAGCATGCAAAACTAAGATCCGTTAATGAAACTGTTCTTCATAACATTAGATTCAACTTTATAAACACAAAGATGTGAGAAGAAAACTCTCAGTCGACCAAAAAGAAAATTAACTCTTTGGTACAGGAATTAAAAGTGTCACTCAATGCTAAAGTAAATAGCACCAGGATGTTTTAGTTGTTGAGGTTGTAAAACACTAACTTCAGGCACCAGTAGGTTAAAATATCATCCAATGCATAGTGGCAAGAATACAGAGCTTGCAATATGCAGACAAGCTTTCCCTTTAGTTAGCAGCCTACAAACAATTAAATCCTGCATTTAGTCAAACAGGCAAGCAAAGTCACAAAAAAACTCACAACTTTTGTTGCTGCTGTTTTGTCCACATCTTTGTTTATGTATAAAGCTATCAATACCAAAGAGATAAGAGTGTTAAACTGTGGTAAGCACTACATTACGTTACAGGTATTCAAAATGCCAATAAAAATGAAGACCTTCAAGATACCAAGAACTCCAAAATATCCCAAAAGTTAAAGTAATAGCCACCCTTATATAAAAATTGTTGATTTTTTCCTCTGGTGACAAAATTTTCTATAACACTTAGTATCTTCTCGTCGCAATAACAGACTTCCAGAAAAGGTCCCAGTTTTTTCAGACTTTTGGCAACCTATTCATTTCTCCTCTCGCATTAAATAGCTGCATTTTTCACATTATTCTTAATACTTCATGTTAACATATACTACACAATTATGATATTTAAAATTTTAAATAATTTCTCAAAGGCATATGACCAGCTAAAGAGAAACAGCAACATAAATTCTTTAGATTAAATAACGCAAACTAAACACTTGCATACATTATCCACTCTTCCAGCAAAATGGTATCAAAAGAGATAAGGCTAAAATGATTTTAGCAAGGAGATTTTCTGACATCATAGAAACTGTATTCAGTCAGCTCTGTTGCTGAGATGCTGATTATTCATGTGCCATCTAGCCTTCTCTCCATTTTAGTAAGTTTTTGGCTACTCACTACTTATTTGTACCTGTCCTCTTTGGTGGACGAAGGGGAAATAACATAATAATAATAAAAATATAACAATAATGGAAATTATGAGTAACATCAATGACTTAAAAATTTTAAATACCATTGTTACTTCTGTTTCAAATTAGAATTGAAACATCTCAAGAACAGACAAGAATGTAGTAAGTTTTGTTGTTAAAAACCACACAATGATAATGAAAGAAGTCAAAGAAAAGTGACTTTCCTGAAATTAAACCATCATCATCCCAAAGATAGCAGAAATGCTAAATATTAATTGACATACGGAATAACAACATTGGTTCAAAATACTTTAAGCAAGTTGGTTCTAATATTTTCTCACACTCTACTGTAGAATATTCTAGAATTCAATTGAGAATGGCTAAATAGAGAGCACAATGAAAGTTGTGATTTATAAATTTTGAGGATTATTTCTAGAATAGAAGGTAACAAATGTGGGTACTAAATAATACACTCATTCATTAGCTAATTACATGTTTAATAATACTAGCAAGTAGAACCTACTAAACATACATGACTTATTAACTACACTTGCCAATATTTATATTTTTAAAAGCAATAGCAGTAGAGTTAGGTGAGAAATCTAATACTTGTATCTATTAGTAAACTACTTAATATTTGTATGTGTAAACTTTATCAAATAGATTCTAGGTATATCTATGTCTATTAGAGGTCATGTCAAAAGTTTATTTAATGAAGTAACTATATGTTAATAAACCTGAGCTGGGTAATCTATTGATATATGAAGTATAAGAGAAGTAGTCAGAGACTAGAGAAAAGTCCAGCAAGAGACTAGCGGCTCTGTTAATGAATATTAATGCCATATTAAACCAGAGCTGGACACATAGTAATTTTATAGCAATACATGTAAGAACAAACTGCCCCATGATCTAGCACATAGAAAGTTTTGTGGCCATAATCTAAATTAGTTTATACTACTTGGTTGAAAGTGTTATCCTAGCTTAAGTTTTCATGATTAGCATTCAAAATTAATATGCCCTTTTGAGCGAAACATATCTCCACCTAGTAACTTGTATGGAAGTGACTTGAAAGCCTGATAAAGAATAGTTATAATTAGCCACCATCCTTAGAGAAAAATACCTCTATGCATTTAGCAAAAATGGACCGATTTTAACGTTAATTCTGACAGAAGTTCTAACTCAGTTGTTACACTGAACTTTATGTATCTTATGCTGTCTATTTCATTACTATTAAAAATAAACTGCTTTCTTCTGAAAAAGAGGTTAATAATATGTTAACTACAATTTTAATAGCTATCTTTTATTTTAACCACAAATATTTTTAATACAACTCTTAAGCAAAATGGTATTTTTATTATAATGGAACATCAGCTAACTTAATATTTTTAAACTGTAAGTCTGGGTTATAAAGTACCAACAGCTCTTTAAATGAATACCTACTGTTTGGGATATTCTGAACTCAGTCTTTTTGCCTACAATCTTGAGTTTACACTAAGCCCACATACATTTTTGTTTGCGAAAAACAACAAATACGATTGTTCAGGAAGTGTAATTTACGGTACCTAGGTAAAAACCTTACATTTGCGGAAGCCAGATAAATGACTTTACTAATATAAAAATATCCTTTAATTTTTCTTAACATTTTGCTTAAAATTAAGTGGAATGTTTATAAAGAAATGCTTTAGTCCAACATATAGATTACATTAGTAATTTAGTTATTTTCAGGGTTATCTAGAGTACACAATAAATTGGTTACTAAAGCTACAGACATAACTCTGGCCAAAAAGTTAAAAAAGAACAAAGAAAAGAATAGGAAAGGTACAGAAAGAATTAATAATCTCTTATTTGTTCTTTTAAGGCAATACAGCCAATTTAAAAAAATCATTCCAAAACTGAGATAAAAAAGCTAAATGTATTTTTTTAGATAGTCATTAAAACACATAAGATACTTGGTTGCCATTGTAACAATAAATTTGTGTTTTGTAATAAATTGATAATTTTAAAGTAACAGCTTTTCTAATTCTAAGGAACTGATTTGCCAAAATAAGGTTTAAAATAAAATACCTGAAATGGCTTACATTAGTTTATCTTGATCTGATATAAATTAGTGATTGATAGCAAAAAATATGAGAATATACATAAATGAAATAGCACGTTATTATGAACCAGAAATACCATAAATGGTGACATGTTCATTTCCATAAAATTTTACATTTTTGTACATATATTTCTCCTTAAATTTGTACCTCTGACATGTTCAGAATTTGGCTATAATATTTACTTAAGGGCTAGTACAACTGTAGAGCCAGTATAATTACATCAATTAGCCAAAAGAGGGCGCAGAAAGAACACCAGAGTTTTTGCAATCCCTAGGAAACTGCCAGTTGGTTTCTCTCTAGTCATCTAACAGGAATTACAAACCCACAGTAGGGTTAGGTTTGCTAATTTGGGAATACTGAAACTTACCACGTAAGTATATATAGATATACTTTAATATAGATTCTTATATAAATATATTGATACGTAGCATTTCTGCCATTCAAACAAAATAAGCATATGCTTTTCTAGTGTATTAGTTTGTAGTCCAATAACTTAAAGGAATTGGGTACAGAGGAAATCAGGACCAGGGAGGGTAAAGAGAAAGGAGAGAAGAGCATGTGTCCTGGTGGTGGTAAATCTAAGAAAAACAAAAGCACAAATCCTCAAAGTGGGGAAGAGACCTCCCCAATACTTTTCAGCATAGCTACTGCTACCACACGGTGTGTATATATGGCCACAAAGCTCTTCAGGGGGTCTTCACTTGGCTCTGCTGTTTTTTCAAGGTCCTTATTTGAAAGGAATGTATACAACATAAGGCATTCAACCGATATCTACCCACATTATCTACCCATTACTTCGTTGTAACAGTCTGTCACCAGGCCAAATTTGGTCAATTAGTTTGCACAAAATCCAACCCATTTGTCTGACATGAACATACTAATTTAGTGTTTCATTAAGCTTTATAAATATATTTCTTATATTCAATTTACTATGTCTCTTTCAGTACCAATAAATACGTTCATCTGCCACTTCTAAGTTTTTAAGTAATAAATATTAGCATTATAATTAGAATATGAAAAACATGATATTAACATCTCTGAGAAGAGCTTATTCTATTACTTCAGAATATTCTATAAGATATTTACAATTTGTGAAATAACTAACCACACTGTAGCAAATTGGCTGACAATGGTAACCTTCCGTTTTATTATTTTCCAGGTATGATTCTTTACTTTCAAAACTAACTAAAAGGAAAACATTAATATGGTTCAAGAACAGTAGACTCTTTCCATCTTCTCTTCAAGGGGAGGAATGTGAGTAAATAAATGTTTTAAAAGGATATATGAGTTTTGCAGTTTTCTAATGGAAAAAAATTAAAAGCTGAATTTTTGCAAAGCATACTAAATGTCTTTTCATACAAATGGTCTATGCTTTCCAGAAGAATATCACTATTAACAATTTAAATTTGTATAAGGCTAATGATAAATATAGATCATTATATTTTCTATTTTAAGGTCATTTTCTAACATTAGCTACTAATAAAAAGGTCTCTCAATGCAAATGATAGCTGGCCAATTAAAATTTAATTTCAATTTGGGTGATTACAAGTACATAAAAGTTAGTGACTTATTTTATGTAGGAGCTTCCTATAAATAAAATTTCAATGAGTTGGCCAATATCTATTATATATAAACCTTCAGTGTGTAATTTTAGATCTACTAGTAGATAAATAAAAGTAAAAAGTATATTTTTTTTCAAAAGCACAATATTCCTCTTTATACTGTACATTATATATTATCTAGTTATACTAGCATTTTAAAAACATAGGCATTCTAATACAACTTCACTAGAAAAGGTAACTGTGGAATTATTGCAAATTCTCTACCCTTTTTGCTCATTAACATCTTAGGGTAAAATAGAAATACATGCCCACCAGTCACAAATTCTCCTAGGAACAAATATTCTAATAACAATCAATAATTACAACAGTAAAGAGAAAAAAATAGGAAAATTAATGTGGAAAAATTTTTTAATTTTTCCTTTATAATAAAGTAGGTAGTTGGTGTTTTATTTTAACAATGTTTTATTCTTGGTTTTGGTGAAGAGAAAAGAAGAAAACATCAGAAAGCTACTCCTAAGAAAACAGTGCCCTTTTATTGTTGTTCACTCCTTTGCTGCTGCATTTTTAAAAATCTTGCAGCACATATAATAAAAGGAAGTAGTATTTTAAAATGTATTTGAAAAGTAAAATTTACATATTATAAGAAGGTGTATCAACTTTTGTAAAACCTGAAGAATTAAATTCAGACTTGGTTAGTACTGCTTAAAAGTGAAAATTTTAAATAAACATCTGAAATTTCCCATAAATTAAAATCTGTAACATTGTCAGTACTAAAAGAAATTATGTACAATTATTTCATCCCAATCACTGCCTTTTGAGTTTAATTACAAAAGCATTTAAAGAAATCCCTGTGGAAAGCTAATTTGAAAGTAAACATGCTTTAAAACTTAAATATACATCTTGTATGAGTCCCACAACAGGATCAAGATCACTATTAAAATAAAGCCTGGGGCACATTATGATGCCTAAGATTGGTGGGTGGATTTTAATTGACTTGAAGACTGTCATAGTTCTATTATCATAAAACCTGTAACGCATTTCCAGCATGGAGGACCCATCTGTGCCCACCATCCATCTGTTTAGACGTGATTGGCAAAGTGGTAGGGAACTCGCAGTGGTTGCCTCTGCCTGAAAGGAATGAACCACAGGATCTTCCAACGAGTGCCAAAAACTTCTGAGAAGGTCTGCTGCCATGGCTTTCGGGGCCTCGATCTACAGAAGACAGCATTATTAGTGAAAGACAGCACTCCCATGGTGCACTTCAGTCAGCTAAAACAATACAGGTTGGCTGGGGATCCATTACTGGACTCTGATGAATTGTGTCCCAGCATCACAAATACAGCTTTTCTTTCATTATGGCATGCAGCTGAGTTTTAACTCTGGATAGCAGATATTGTATCTGTGTCGTCAATCAACGTAGGGCAACTTTTGAAGCAGAGGAGAATCTCAGGATTAACAGAATGTGTTGTCAACAACACAGTAGCAAATCTCTTTTGATGTACTTTTAGGACAAATAATTTAACTTACTTTAGTTAGACAAGGAATAAGAATGATCAGTACTTATTTCGTTTGAAAACTACCATGGCTAGAAGACCCCTACTGTAAGACTGGGGTATGCTTGTCTAGCTCAGGCCTCAGACAAGGAGCTAAGAAAAAGTCATCATTACATTATATTTCCACTATATGCACATATTTGTGAAATGTGTCCAGTTGTTTCCATTTTTAAATACTACTACACACTTCACTTTTATACTTACATTTCTTCACAACAGTTTGACATCTTCTCAATAGATGTTGTATCCTATTAAAAATAAAAAAATCATACTCAGATGTAACAAAGTTATCAAGTCTTTATTTTATATTATTTTATGATGTTTTAAATCCTATTCAGCGAATATGCTGAAGATTTAAACAGTTTATATATGAGTACTAAGAATTATAAATTATCTACATAAATTGCTAGAATTCCCTTGGATAAAAAGAATTGACATTACATTATGCCCCTCAAAATTATTCAAATACAAAACCTAACAAAAAGTGTGGCAGTATCACTTCATTCAAATACAACCTCTTATTACACATGATTGCTCAACAATTCTTTTTTAAGTCTAGTATCTATTTTCAATTCAACTGTCAGTGAATATGCATTAAAAAATAAATACAAAAATGACACAAAAGATGCTAATGAATAGAAATCTGCTGGGAGAGTGCTACTGGTTCTAAATTTCTATGAAGAACAAAATTCAACAAGGCAATCTATGAATCTGCCATATTATTACATCTATTGCTCTGAAAACTAAATTATTAGTGTTCTTTTTCAATAGAAAAATCATTCTTTTCATAATACTACAATTTCTTAACTGTATATTTTCTATAAGGTTCTAACACAAATATGTAAGAAACACAATTCAATAAACAGAAGACAGCTTCTAGAAATACTGGTTTAATTTGTATTAACACAAGATCTATCATTAGATTGACAAACTGCTACAATAAGTAATATCCAAAAATTCAAAACACAAATTATACAATCTTATTTTTAGATATATATTTATATTTTAAATATACTTTCAAGCAGTACAAAAGAATATATTCTTTCAAATATATAAAAGAGAAGTTTTTCTCTTCCTATCCCTTTACTTTACCTTAATAGCTTGCTCACATATGATAGAAGGTATACTATTCTATTATTAAGCATTACTATTCATGCAAATACTTGTGGCTGCAACTCAAATCCCAAGAACTTACTTGTCTGTAGTTTTTTTCCAGTGATGATAATAAACAGACCTTCACTTTTAAAAACTCTTTAGAGATGTTACGTGAATATCTCATATCAAATGCTCACTATGAATAGCCGAATAACTATAGTTATCCTACATAAGGGAAAACAGATCTATTTTTTAGATGACTAGTAACCAATAACAGAGTTTCATTTATAGATTTTCCAGGAATTTGTAAAGAAATTATAGATTAGCTACATGTTCTATTTACATTAGTTTTCCTATCATGCTGCGAAATTCATGGTATCCAATGACAATTCTATTTATAATTAACATTTCTCAGCTCTGTTGTATAATTTCCTTAAAACAATGTTTTAGTTTATGAAAAGAGTCTACAAACACATGAGAACATTGATTAGAGACTTAGAGGAAACCTGAGCCTCTAGTTCCACATCTGTAAATGAAGTGAAGTCATTTTAACAGTTTCTTAGAGTCTGATAGTGACAGGTTGTCCGAAGCAATTAGAACAGATTGAGCAAAAGTACAAACAAACAAACAAACAAAAAATGATGGCATAGAAGTCAAGAAGTGCGATTAGGAAAAGTATTGAATTGCCTAAAATCACAGTCATGAATGACACTTAAAAACTCAAACCTATTTAGGATAAGGAAGGCAATTGCAAGGTCAGACTATTACCACTAGATAATATTAAGGGAAATTTTTACTCTGCAGAAATTCATAACTTGCTTATAACCTTGAGGAATTTATTTGTGATATTAAAAGAATCAACTTTAAAGATTTCAGATTGATATTTCACATGGAAAAAAGCTTTTATTTTCAAGGTTTTTGACACAGTTCTACAATCTGATTCAGGAAATAACTAGAGTACTACCTATTAAATGATCATAAGCAGATGGATATTCTTTTAAAGGATATGATGTTTAACATCATTTCTGAACAGAATTTGTGAGGCTGGCCAAAATAGGCTATTTGTTTCCTCTGGAAATGGCAAATGTTCATCTCTCCGAAACTCAGCTATCCAGAATACTGACATACAAAAAAACTACAATTTGTATTTGAGCGGCCAAACATGTCATCCAATTTTTGCACTGGCGCTTATACAACACACTCAGAACAACACAAGTTATCATGTTATCATATTCACAAGCAGGACAAAAACAACAAACTAGAAGAGGAAAGAGGTCACTACTGCCAGGAATACTGAAAACCACGAGCTATTCCCAAGTGCCAAATTAAGTTTAATATACTTATTTTGCTCTGTTTTTTTTTGAGACAGAGTCTCACTCTTTTGCCCGGGCTAGAGTGAGTGCCATGGCGTCAGCCTAGCTCACAGCAACCTCAAACTCCTGGGCTCAAGCGATCCTCCTGCCTCAGCCTCCCGCGTAGCTGGGACTACAGGCATGCGCCACCATGCCCGGCTAATTTTTTCTATATATTTTTAGTTGTCTGATTATTTTTAGTAGAGACGGGGTCTTGCTCTTGCTCAGGCTGGTTTCGAACTCCTGAGCTCAAACAATCCGCCCGCCTTGGCCTCCCAGAGAGCTAGAATTACAGGCGTGAGCCACCGTGCCCAGCTTTTGCTCTGTTTTAAAAGCATACAATGTGGATTTTTTTTTTTACAGAACACACTAAATAATTAAAATATTTTGGTGCAGATAATTTCATTCACTACAAAAGAATGAAAACCTTTTTTTGCTCATCAAGAAAGGACCAACTGCTACCCTCAAGGAGTATAAATACAATTTATAAGTTCTTAGTTACATGTAAAACTCAGCTCTTCGGAAAAATATACTCTTCGAGGAATGATAAGAAACAAGTTTTTACTGTAGGTTGTCTATAATTAGGATACCTTATTTCTAGAGAATATCTATGCCTTGATTATAGTCTAATGATCAAAATACATGTCTAAGACGTGCATCAGTCTGCATAACTATAAGATATATGAGAATGCTTCACTATTTTAAAAACTAAAAGTGTAAATTAAAAACAGCATGACTTACAGAAGTATAGGACTTACCTATTTTATCAGCTAATACTTTCTTTTCTCCTGATGGCTGATTTTACCCTAAGAAATTATCTTTCAGGCTCAATCTAAACAATGTTCAACTATTTAAAAAATAAACTATATTCTAATAATAAGATTTTGATGGAATGGGTGTGGGGAAGTTCTTAACAGAAAGGGAGAGAGAAGTATTTATTGGCTGATGTTTAAAAAAAATGGGTGGGGGAATAAAAGGCAAGAATTTATCACCAGAGGTTTCCTGTTAACAGACCTGAGAATCCAGTCTTCTTGGCAGCAATAGCTTGATGATACAATCAATCTAACTAACTCATTCTGCTTTGAGCTCATTCTCAGCAAGCAACACTTTGCCACGTATGTTGTCATATAGGAGAAAGAATATGCTCAAGAGTCCTTTGGCACACCTGACAATCATGCATAAGGGAATAAACAATCAATCTGTTACAACTATCTCTTTTGAGTCTGGAAGTAAGATCCATTGCTTCTGGGCCTGATAAACCCTGGAAACAATTTCAAATGGAGTTACTAGACCTGCCAAACTGAAGACCTGATAAAGGAATATTCCATTAGACTCCTCAAAGACAGTTCAATCTAACTTCAATGATTGCACTTTTTTAGTCTTATTACAGGTCCTTTCGATGCTTCTAACTCTGCTGCACATAGCTACCTAATTCAATGACTCTATGTTAATTTAGTCTACAGTTTAAAACACTATTCAGTACACAAATCTACTCGAAATGGATTAAAGACTTAAATGTAAGACCTTAACCTATAAAATTACTAGAAGAAAACAGAGGGAAATGCTTCATAACATTGGACTAGGCAAGGATTTTTTGGATAAGACATCAAAAGCAAAAAATAGGTAAATGGAATCATATCAAACTAAAACCCCTCTGCACAGCAAAGGAAACAGTCACCAGAGTAAAGAGACAATCTATAGAATGGGAGAAAATATTTGCAAATTATACATCTAACAAAGGGTTACTATCCAGAACACATAAGGAACTCAAACAACTTAACAGCAATAGAATAAATAATCCAATTTAAAAAATGAACAAAGACCTTAATAGACATAGACATTTTCTTCAAAGAAGACATACAAATGGCCAAAAGGTATATAAAAAAATACTCAACATCACTCATCATCAAAGAAACACAAATCAAAACCACAATGAGATATCACCTCAGTCTAGTTAGAATGGCTATTACCAAAAAGACAAAAGATAAGTATTGGCAAGGATGTGGAGAATAGGGAACCCTTACTGTTGGTGGAAATGTAAATTAGCATAGCCATTATGGAAAACAGTATGGAGGTTCCTCAAAAAATTAAAATGGAACTACTATATGATCCAGCAATTCCAGTACTGGGTATATGGTTGGCACTCCATATCCATGGGTTCTGCATCCATGGATTCAACCAACTACAGATAGAAAATATTCAGGAAAAAAAATTGAAAAAAATAAAAAATTATACAAATAAAAAATATAGTATAGCAACTAATTACACAACATTTAAATTCTATTAGGTATTATAAGTAATCTAGAGGTGATTTAAAGTATGCAGGAGGATGTACATAGGTTATATGCAAATATTATGGCATTTAATTTAAGAGACATGAGCATCAGTGTATTTTGGTATCTGCAGATGGTCCAGAAATCAGTTCTCTGTGGATACTGAGGGACAACTATATATCCAAAGGAAATGAAATCAGTATGTAGTACTCTCATGTTTACTGCAGCACTATTCACAACAGCCAACCTAAGTGTACAACAACGGATGAATGGATAAAGAAAATGTGGTATATATACTCAATGGAATACAATGCAACCATAAAAAAGAATGAAACCCAGTCATTCACAGTAACACAGATGAACCTGGAGGACATTATGTTATGCGAAATAAGCCAAACACAGAAAGACAAATACCAAATGTTCTCACTCACATGTGGAATCTAAAAAAGCTGATCTCACGAAAGTAGTGGGTACGAGAGACTGGGGAGGGTAGTAGAGAGTGGAGGATGGGAAGAGGTTGATAAACGGGTACAAAGTTACAATTAGCAAGGAAGAAAAAGTTTTGGTGTCCAATTGCACAGCAGGGTGACTATAGTCAACAATAAGGTATTGTATACCTCAAAATAGCTAGAAGAGAGCATTCTGAATGTTCCCACCACAAAGAAAGGATAAATAAATGGTTGAAGTGATGAATATGCTAATTACCCTGATTTGATCATTATACAATGTATACATGTATTGAAATATCACATTGTACCCCATAGATATGGACAATTATTGTGTGTCAATTAGACATAAAAATAATTTATAATACACTATTCAAGAAAGTTTTTTACAATTAGAGATTATATACCTGTTTTATCCATTACTAATTTCTACTAATTCTAAGAAAGATTTTCATTTGACCTCTTAGCACCTCTGATCAGTATATGAACAGCAGCTCACTTAATTCTGAATTTAAATTTTTCCATAGCACCTCGCAGCATATATTATACACAATGAGTAACTGATACATTTGTAGCACTAAACTAATTGGGCATGGACAGAAACAGCATGATTCCTTATTTTCAGGTATTTTTGCTTTTTTTTTTGGCAATCTAAAGAGAAAAGTGTCCTCTTAATCTTAGCACTCTCTCCTTTGAAGTCAGAACTCATACTTATCCACATTTGAAATGAATGGTTCTTTAACCATCATTTCCAACAGAAGACCAGCAATTTCTTTTATTAGTGACTTGAAGTTCACATAAACATCTAATCAACCATGGAACCAAAGAGAGAGAGCAGCAGATCTTACACTTGGAGGCACTGAAAATCTCTTTCCAAAATAATTCCCACACTTTTCTTCATCAAGCCACTTTCTCACTGTATGACCTAAAGAAACTTTTAAAACTCTACACCTCAATTTCCAAATAATAATGCTTACCTCACAGGATTTTGTTAACATATATTAATTGAGTTAATATATGTTAAATCCCCTAATAACTCAAGAAATGATAATGCAGTTTTTAATTGACATTACCTACTAAACACGATAAGAGGTCTGGAAGATATAGAACATCTCGATTACATCAGAATGTCACTTCAAAATTTTGTTTAAACAAAGAAAAAGTAGTTTTTATAATGAAAGATAAAATGATAGTGGCTATGTGTGACTACACATATAAAATCCTATGCCCTCTAGGAGCTTATAATACAGTTGAAAAAACAAGTCCTAAATACATAAACCATTCACTCATTTATCCATCCATCAAAATGTACTAAGTATTATGACACAGTCCTTAGCATCAAGGAATTTTCAGTCTAGTAAAAGTACTTAAGTATACAAGAAGTAACTAAATAGGAATATGTCGAGGAAGCCAGAGAGGACAATTACACACAATAATGTACTGAATAAATAAATCTTACACTAACTAGAATATTTGAAACAGCTGAAAAATTATGTTTACAATCAACACTCAAATTCAACCACTCTTACATTTTTAACACCAAAATTATACTTTTGATAAGATTTTTGGTTATCGGTAGAAGTAAAATGGGCATTTAATGTGCCCCACTGGTTGAGATTTAGGGACTAATATCAATAGAATATGACAGAGAGAAGTATATGAATCATTGTGGCAAATATCACAATTGAACTATAAGATTCACTGCTCTGCCCAATTCCACAATGTTTTAAAGTCAGATTAAATATTCATGTGGACTCAGATCACGAGATAATAAAATGAATGTCTGGGGAAAATTGCAAATACAAGGAAAACTAATAAATGTTTAGCTTCCTTATCGGAAAAAAAAAAAAATTAAAGGGCCTCTATTTAAGCACTCAAGCTATTAGTAATGCTTTAAGATAATTAAAATGCACTATCCTATTGAAAAAAATTATGTAAACAGATACAAATTGTTTTTAATTACTTTTAATTTTATCAGAAATACTTCCAAGCTGTTTATTACACCGAACAATGAGAAATTATGCAATATAAATACATTTTTACAAAGAAACATGTTCATGCTAAAAAGAAATCCAATTCTACACATAATTTTGATGATGGCAATAATTTTGATAATTCTTTTATAAAAAGAATATTTTTATATTACTATGAAATGTAACTTGGTAGTTAAACTAATGCCTTGACTAGGGGGAACCTAGTTTCTATAAAGTTCTTTATTGTATTCAAAATTTAAAAAAAGTCATATCCAATATTAGTATATGACATTAAAAGCATATAAAAAAAGAAGTGACACTTTGTAAGTTTTAATGATTTTTCAAGGTTTTAAAAGCTACTGAGACAATATTTTACACAATATTAACAACTGGAAATACTATATTAGAAATACTTTTTTATTAAACAAAAATGTAATTCAGAAAGGAAAACAAAAAATGCTATAGAGGGCTCTCTTTATAGAAGTATAAGTGAGCTGGGTGCAGCATAATTAGCAATGATTTCTGTATCTGCAACACTGATTTGGAGTTGACTAGACCAAACATAGTTTGTATAGATATTGTACTGAATGCTGGTAATTTACCACATTGATTCAGAAGGATACTAGGCAAAATTTAATTATAAGGATTAATAATCTCAGGACTACATTTCTGGGTATATATTAAAGGGCAAGTAAATCCACTAATTGATTAGTGAAATGCTACTTAATAAATAATCTCCTTTAAACTAATTTAACATTTTGAACATATGATACTTTTAATTGTGTGAGATAGCCAAGTTAAAATTGTCACCCCTGCATTTGTGATTCTTTTTGTATTTATTTAGGTGAACATTAACTTTGCAAGTTAAACATGACCTAGTATTTACGGGAGAAAATATTTTCTTCTTTTAATTTGAAAAGCTTTGTTTTAAGCTATCTTTAGTAATTCAAACAGAATCCAACAATAGTACCTGTGAGACCAAATGCAAAAATCATTGATTATTTCTTTGAGATTTTAAACCTTTTACAAAATTACAACTGAATGCATCTTCCTCATTCTATCCCCAACCTCACCACAACTGAGAAAAGCACTAAGCTCCAGAGACATCATCAAAAGCTTACCCTATTAAATAAACTCCACAGTGCCCAGAAAACAAAAATGCTTGTATATAAAATTTAGATAAACTGTCAGAGCAGTGTCATGATACACAATAGCTCACTGTCAGAACCTCACCAGAATGTGCTGTACCAGCTGTTACAGCACTTCTTGATTAACTCTCTCCAAGCCCAGTGACTGAAAACATGACGAATAGTCACCCAACACAGTATTGGTGCTCATCACAATGGACATTATTCTTGGCTATGTGTGAACTACTGCTCAATAATTCTGACTACATCAATTACGTTAATAACAACATCACTATCCATTTCATTCAGAAACAGCAAAAGAAAAAAAACGCTGAACAGTCTAAGAAATAATTAGAATAACCTGTTCTAAATAAAAAAGAATGCCTGAAAGTAGAGATTGTTGTGAAAACATTTTAACTTCAATATTAATTTTAGTAAAAATGCACAAACGTGTATTTAAATCCTGTTTAAAATTAAATCTAAAAATAATCAAGGTAATCTTTTAGAACTGGGCTTTGGATGAGTCTATTTAACAGAAACATCTGGTCCTGTTGAGATCTTTTAACCTTGAAAATGAGATTAGAAATCCACTATTTTTATGTTAAAGTAATTTCTAATTATTTTATCTGGGTCACAGATAATCTAGTCTTGCTAGGTCTAAAATGACATCAGATTATCATTGCTATGATTATCCTGTTACCTTCTATTATCAATAGGAAGATAGGATCTTTCCTCCTAAATATGGGAGAGATGATTTTTTTATTCCAAGTAAGAATGAATACTGGGAAAAAATTACCAAAAATTGATATGCTGCGTCTCCAAAACCTCAAGCTAAACCTAAAAAGAGGTAGCATTTGCTTTGCTTGTTTGTTGTGTAATAGCTCTAGGTCCAAACTACGCAATTATGCAGTTTATATAATGAGATGACACCGTTATTAGTGGTTTCCCAAAATGCGCTAAGATCTTTAGGGTGCAAGGGTAGGGGGAAAAGGAAGACTTCAATGGAAAAATTAAATTGTGATTCCTTCTCTCACTTGTTTCCTTTCTCATGCCACCTGACAAATTCATCTCTTCTTTCACACCATAAAGAGAGATTCATGGATTCAGATTATGACAAAAACATGTCCAGATGTGAAATTTCATGTAGATGATCTTAATTTTACCATAGAACAAAACAGCAAATGCATTTTATAAAGAAAGTGAGCATAATCTATATTTTAACTTTAATTAAAATGTTAAATACTATTTTATGTAAATGCTAACAATTCATTAGATTTAAAATTAAACACTGAATGCATAACAACTTTAAATAATTAAGACTTAAAGAACCTTAAATCAATGTAAAGAGGAATATTCTGGAAAACCTTTTTATTATTTTTTAATCCAAAAGAGTAGTGCTTTAGATTCATTATTAAATCCAAGGTATATAGAGTTAAAATTTACTATAATTTTAAGAATTCATATCCAAGATGAAGTAAAACGACTAAAGATTAGACTAACAAGCCGGGCGCGGTGGCTCACGCCTGTAATCCTAGCTCTCTGGGAGGCCGAGGCGGGCGGGTTTTTTTGAGCTCAGGAGTTCGAAACTAGCCTGAGCAAGAGCGAGACCCCGTCTCTACTAAAAATAGAAAGAAATTAATCAGACAACTAAAAATATATAGAAAAAATTAGCCGGGCATGGTGGCGCAGGCCTGTAGTCCCAGCTACTTGGAAGGGTGAGGCAGAAGGATCACTTGAGCCCAGGAGTTTGAGGTTGCTGTGAGCTAGGATGACGCCACGGCACTCTAATCCAGGCAACATAGTGAGACTCTGTCTCGAAAAAAAAAAAGATTAGACTAACAAATAGAATATGTTCTCTCTCTTGTTTTCCCTCCCTTAATACCTGCATTCTTTTTTAATGCTCCATAGAAATATAATTTCTATAGACATCAGCCCCGTCTAGTACAGTGTTCTGAGAGGGTACTACATATATGCGGAAAGAGATGAAACCTTTAGAGAGAGCATCATTTAACAAATGTGATTACTACTCAGTTTTTAGAAATACCACATCAGAACTTAACCTCCCTATCCTAATACAGTATAAGGTTGTTCAATGTTACAGCAAAAAAAAAATCTCTGCAATTTGAGAATTAATATTAATGTGTTGGTAGAATGGAATAGAGTCAGAATGGAACCTCATATTCATCCTTCAAAAACCAACAAAAACAGTAAATAACTTACAGGCATACCTCAGAGATATTGCAGGTTTGGTTCCAGACCACTGCAATAAAGCAAGTATTGCAACAAAGTGAGTCACGTGAATTTTTTGGTTTCCCAGTACACATAAGTTATGCTTATACTACAGTCTATGAAGTGTGAAATAGCATTGTCTTAAAAAAAAACCATGTACATACCTTGATTTAACAATACTTTAACACTAAAAAAATGCTAATGATCACCTGAACCTTCAGTGAGTCCTAATGTTTTTATAGGTGGAGAGTCTTGCCTCGATGTTGATGGCTGCAGACTGATCAAGGTGGTGGCTGCTGAAGGCTGGGGTGGCTGTGGCAATTTCTTAAAGACAACAATGAAGGCTGCCTCACTGATTGACACTTCATGGAAGAGTTCTCTGTAGCATGCTACGCTATTTGATAGCATTTTACCCACAAAAGAACTTCTTTCAAAACTAGAGTCAGTCCCCTCAAACCCTGCTGCTGCTTTATCAACTCAGTTTATATGCTATTTTGAATCCCCTATTGTCATTTCAACAATGTTCACAGCATCTTCACCAGGAGTAGATTCCATCTCAAAAAACACTTTCTTTACTCATCCATAAGAAGCAACTCCTCATCTGTTCAATTCAGTCACATCTTCAGGCTCCTCTTCTAATTCTAGTTCTCTTGCTATTTCCACCACATCTGCAGTGACTTCCTCCACGGAAGCCTGAAGCCCTCAAAGTCAATCACGAGGGCTGGCCTCAACTTCTTCCAAACTACTGTTAATGTTGCTATTTTGACCCCCTCCTATGAATCACAAATATTCTTACTGGGATCTAGAATGGTGAATTTTTTCCAGTTTTCAATTTACTTAGCCAATTAACTGGCTTGGGTGTCATTCTTAGATTTTGATGCATTTAAAGTGTTAGCCAAATATAAGATGATAAATATATTTTAAGAGAGCATTTCTTTTAGAATTACTTCACTAAAAGATTTTTTGTCAGAGGCCTCCACTGGGAATTTCTTGAAGGCTTTGTGTGACACACACACATTTGTGAAAACCTATGTGGACTATTGCCTGAGTTTATTCTTAGGCAACCTCAGTGTTCCAAAGATCTATAAATAAACCACAGACACAGAAAAAGAATCCATCAGAGAAATCACTATCTATGACAACAATAGTCTTACAAAATGTATTTTTTAAATAATAAGACTTGAAAATCAAAATGACTCCTTTATCCATGGGCTGCAGAACGGATGTTGTGTTAGCAGGCATGAAAGCAAGATTAATCTCCTTGTACATCACCATCAGAGCTCTTGAGTAACTAGGTGCATTGTCAAAAGCAGTAGTATTTTGAAAGGAATCTTTTTTTCTAAGCAGTAGGTCTCAACAGTGGGCTTAAAATATTCAGCAAACAATTCTGTAAACAGATGTGCTGTCATCCAGGCTTTCCTTTTCCACGTATAGGCCACAGGCAGAGTAGACTTAGCATAATTCTTAATGGCCCTGGGATTTTCAGAATGGCAAATAAGCATGGCTTCAACATGTCACCAGCTGCATTAGCCCCTAACAAGAAAGTCAGTTTGTCCTTTGAAGATTTGAAGCCAAGCATTGACTTTTCCTCACTAGCTATGAAAGTCTTAGATGGCATCTTCTTCCACTAGAAGGCTGTTTTGCCTACATGTTGTTTAATGTAGCCACCTTCATCAATTATCTTAGCTAGATCTTCCGGATAACTTGCTGCAGCTTCTACAGAAGTGCTTGCAGCTTCACTTTGCACTTTTATGTTATGGAGATGTCTTTTAACCTTAAACATCATGAACCTACCTCTGCTAGTTTCAAACTCTTCTTCTGCAGCTTTCTTATCTCTCCCAGCCTTCACAGAATTGAAGAGAGTTAGGGCCTTGCTCTGAATCAGGCTTTGGCTTAAGGCAAAGTTGTGGCTGGTTGGATTTTCTATCCAGACCACTAAAACTTTCTCCATATCAGCACTAAGACTGCTTCAGTTTCTTATCATTCATGTATTCAACAGAGCAGCACTTTTAATTTCCTTCAAGAACTTTCCCTTTGCATTTACAACTTTGCTAAATGTTTGGTGCAAGAGGCCTAGATTTTGGCTTATCTCAGCTTTTGACATGCCTTCCTCACTGCTTTGATCATTTCTAGCTTTTGATTTAAAGTGAGAGATGTGTGACTTTTCATTTCACTTGAACACTTAGAGGCCACTGTCGGGTTATTATAATAATTGGCCTAATTTCAATACTGTTGTGTCTCAGGGAATACAGAGGCCTGAGGAGAGGAAGAGAGATGGGGGAACAGCAGTCAGAAAACACACACCATTTACTGATTAAGTCCACCATTTTAAATAGGCATGGCTCATGGTGCCCCAAAGTGATTACAATGGGAACATCAAAGATCACTGATCCCAGATCACCATCACAGATGTAATAATAATAATAATAATAATTTAAAAAGTTTGAAATATTATGAGAATTAGCAAAACATGGCACAGAAACATGAAGTGAGCACATGCTGTTGATGGTTAGCATTTTTTTAGCAATAAAGTATTGTTAAATTAAAGTATATACATTTTTTTAGACACGATGCTATTTAATACTTAATAGACTACAGTATAGTATAAACATAACTTTTTCCTTTTTTAAAATCTCAATAGATTTAGAGCATACAAATGGTTTGTGTTACATGCGTGTATTGTATAGTGGTGAAGTCTGGCCTTTTAGTGTACCCATCACCTGAGAAGTATACATTGTACCCTACAGATAATTTCCCCTTTTCCCTTCTCTGTTCTGAGCTTCCAATGTCATGTATACTCCTCTCTTATAATCACGAGTACCCACAACTTAGATCCTTCTTTTAAATAAGAACATTGGTATTTTCTCACTTAATGGTTTTCCATTCCTGGGTTACTTCACTTAGGATAATGACCTCCAGTTCCATCCAAGTTGCTGCAAAAGACAGTATTTCATTCTTTTTTTTTGTAGCTGAGTAGTATTCTATGGTATATGTACACCACATTTTCTTTATCTACTCATTGGTTGATGAGCACTTAAATTGATTCCATATATTTGCAATTGTGAATTGTACTGCGATAAACATACAAGTGAGTGCAGGTGTCTTTTTGATATAATGACTCTTTTCCTTTGGGCAGATAACCAGTAGCGGGAAGGATGGATTGAATGGTAGGTCTACTTTTAGTTCTTTGAGGAATCTCCATCTTGTTTTCCATAGAGGTTGTGTTATTTTACATTCCCACCAACACTGTGTAAGTGTTCTCTTTTCACCACATCTGTGCCAACATCTATTGTTTTTTGACTTTTTCATAACAGCCATTCTGACAGGGGTAAGGTGATATCTCACATGGTTTTAATTTGCATTTCCCTCATGATTAGTGATGGTCAGCATTTTTTCATATGTTTTTTGGGCATGTGTATATCTTCTTTTGAAAAATCTTCATGTCTTTGTCCACTTTTTAATGGGGTTATTTGTTTTCTTCTTGTTGATTTGTTTGAGTTCCTTGTAGATTCTGGATATTAGTCCTTTGTCAGATGCATACGTTGTGAATATTTTCTCCCATTCTGTAGGTTGTCTATTTACTCTGTTGATCATTTCTTTTGCTGTGTAGAAACTTTTTCTTTAATTAAGTCCCATATATTTACTTTTGTTTTTGATGTATTTACTTTTAGGGTCTTAGTCATAAATTCTTTGTCTAGGCCAATGTTCAGAAGAGTTTTTCCTGGGTTTTATTCTAGAATTTTTATGGTTTCAGGTCTTACATGTAAGTCTTTAATCCATCTTGAGTTAATATCTGTGTATAGTGAGAGATAGGGATCCAGCTTCATTATTCTGCATATGGCTATCCAATTTCCCTAGCCCCATTTATTTAATAGGATATCCTTTCCCCAGTGTACATTTTTGTCTGTTATGTTGAAGATCAGTTGGTTGTAGGTATATGGCTTTATTTTTGGGTTCTCTATTCTGTTCCATTGATCTATATGTCTACTTTTATATCAGTATCATGCTTTTTTGGTTCTATAGGCTTGTAGTATAATTTGAAAAGAGGTAATATAATGCCTCCAGATTTGTTCTCTTTGCTTAGGATTGCTTTGGCTATTTCGACTCTTTTTTGGTTCCATATGAATTTTAGGATTATTCTTTGAAAAGTGATGTTGGTATTTTGATAGCAATTGTACTGAATCTCTAGATTGCTTTGGGCAGTATGGTCATTTTAATAACATTGATTCTTCCAATCCATGAGCATGGGATGTTTTTCCATTTGTCTGTGTCATTACTATTTCTTTAATCAGTATTTTGTAGTTCTCCTTGTAGAGATCTTTTACTTTCTCAGTTTATTCCTAGGTATTTTTTAAATTTTTGTATAACCATAACTTTTATATGCACTAGGAAACCAAAAAATTCATGTGACTCGCTTTGTTGTGATATCTGCTTTATTGTAGTGGTCTGGAATAGAACCTGCAATATATCGGAGGAATGCTTGTTTATAATAAAATGCTGGAGACCTTTTTAACATACACATTACACACATGCAAATAAATAGCCTCTACAAAATAAATTTGTAGAGGTTGGTCAAAAGGGCTCTGCATTTTAAATTTGATAGACATTAACTATTCCCTGAAAATGTTACACCAATTTATGTAAGAGAAAGTCTACCTGCTCTACATCTTTTGCAGTGTATTATATTTTTAATCCTTACTTAATATAATTTTCTCATTTTTTAAATCTTTTCTGTTGTAATAAAAGGACTCCATTTGGCTAATTATGAAGAAAGACTGGTACTACAATGTATAATTTCAATCTTATATCTAATTACTTTTATAGCCTCCAACTAACCTATGAGAAACTCATGAAATAGAGGCACCTATGAGGGTATTATTACCTAATATGATACTTCTATGTGTTTGATGCAATTGTTTCAATGAGATGGTCTGAAAAAACTACTTATTCCTATGTAGGTAATAATAAAAAAGGGAAATAAGTACATACTATGAATATATTCTTATGTAAAAATGTAAAAAATAGATTTGACATTATTTCAAGACTTTTCCATATCAAAAATCATAAAATGAGGAGCTGTCATCAGACTTTCAGACATCCTAGATAAACAATGACAATCACTTCTCAAGTTAGTTTACACACCAATAAATACATTCGAACAAAAATAAGATTTAATTACTAATGAAATGCTTCTACTAGCAACTCCATTTCTGGGAATTTCCCCTAAATTAATAATTTAAAGAGGAAAAGGAGATGTTTAAAGTAATGTTGTTTGTAATATAAAAAAAATAATACACTAGATGCCAATCAATTAGAAAATGGTGAATTAAAATATGGTATATTAACTAGAGAACATGCAAGTATTAAAAACTGTAAACATGATGTCTTTAGCCCTAAAAAAATACTGTTAATGTTTAAAAGCAGGATACAAGATTGTATGTATACTCTGTACCTGATTATAACTACTTTAAAATTACATAGGCAAGTGAAAATAAAAAATATATTAAAAATGAGTAATTTTCTCCTTCAAGTTCTAAGTTTTCTGTAATTTTTTAGAATGAAGTTCATAATTAGGTAATATATTCATAAATGTTACTTTATATTAAAAATATACTTACTGTGATAATGCCAATTAGTTGAGTATAAAAGAGTCCAGTTATTCCAACTAACATAGTAATGCCCATAAAGGCAGCTAGTCTCATTATGGCCAATTCATGTCTAACAAGAAAGAGGTCCTAGAAAGAAAAAGAAAAAGAAAATCTTAAAAACTATTTCAAGAGTTGCTTATAGTTGCAATAATAATCAAGAATTGATGTCGCTTCTGGCTCAAGGTAAAAGAAGCAAGAAAAAATAATAATAAAGAATTGAGCCATAACACATCTTCCTTATTATCTTAAAAGAACTACCTTAGCTTATTCTATTTAATCAATATATAAATATTTGAAAATTTCAAAAATTACTGTTTTTAATTTATAATAGCAAGCTAAAAAAATACACGATTTTACTACTCTCTGTATCAAAAAATCTCAATCCCAGGTTGCAAGTTAACCTTGTTTGTTTTTGAAACCTATTTTGGGCAAAACAAAATAAAACAAAACAAGAAAACTAAACAAAAAACGCAAGACAAAACAAAACACTTATAGTGTACAATCTTTGGTCTATCAAAGAAATTTTATTATTGTACTGCTAAAATGTTTGAATGCACAAGCATGATTTATATTATTAAAGTTCAAGAGATCAAGAGACCTAGAAATCATGTAACTTAGTCAAAATGAGGTGAAAACACATAATAGGATCACAAGGACAGCTCTCTTCATTCATTCATTCATCCAATCACCCAACCACCACTGCCAAGCACTGTGCTATGTAATAGAAATGTAAAAATGATAAAGATATGGTCCATGCCCCCAAGAAGTGTGCAAATTACTTACAGAGAGAGCTCAACTTTGCAAAACTCCAAAACAATGTGATAATATGCTAATAACAGGGAGGCATGCACAGGGTAGTATCGAAACATAAGGGAACACCGAGACAGGAGGAAGAAATGGAAATGCTGTGAGTATAAACTGACTTTCCGGCTCAGAGACTGAAAATGAGGGTCCTGAAAGTGAACCAAAGATACTGTGATAGAAGGACAGAAAACCAAGAAGCATTTCATTCACCCTTACTGTTACCAAATAGATCAGAGGACAGAGAGAGTCAAAAAAATAAGACTTCTCCTGGAAATCCATTGTTGTTAAGCTTTGGAATAAAGCAGCCACAGTGGATAAAAGCAACAAGCAAATGGAAAGGATCTCCAAAACACAACCACCCACATGCTTTCTTTTATACTGACTGACATTAAGGATTAAAGGTATCCTGATAGCAATACCAAAAATAGGGAGGTCATAATGATAATGTGCTTGCTTGAAACAAAAGAAAATGATGCTTTTCTGTGTGTGTATTACATTAAAACACCACCAGACTCAAGCAAAAATCTGATTCCACACCCAAATTACTTATTCATTAGCCTGGGAAAACTTAAAATTCACCAAGATAAGGTGTTATATAGCAGTCAAATATTAGGCAGTCATTTCGAAACTTCAGTAAAAAGAGCCTAATTCAGCATCCTTATAACACATACAAAAATCAAAAGGTAGGGCTGTGAATGGTATAAAAAACTAAGTTCTGCTATAATGCTGTTTGAAAACACAAATTTGTTCTAACATAATTGATACATTAAGCAACAATTTGAGCATAAGCAGTACTTTTGTTTCTTATGCATGATTCTGTCTGTGAAAAATCCTTGATGAACACAGATAATTGCACCCAGCTGAACCAAGACATGTAGGAATACACAAAACACACACCCTTCAAACATCTACTAGTCTCCTCAGTTTATCACGTGTTATGAGCCACACCCATCTACATCTGGTATTACAATTTTCCCTCCAATTTCAGAGACCCTCCTTCCATCACTTCAAAGTAACTCACACTCTGCAACCCTTCTGATGGTCTATTCCACAAGAAAACATTCAAGTCTCTTTCAAGGTGAAGTGCCATGTCTATTGTAGTGTGTATGTATTTCTTAACCATTTAACATGTATAAAAATGTGCTACTGTTTTTATTAGGTTCCTACCCTTTTAAGCGTCACTGACAAAGTTTTTGAGTGCTGTGCTCCCATTTGCCCATAAGCCCTGTACTTTTATTCCATGGTTTTACACTGTGAAGTGATTTTTAGGAATGCACATATTGCATTATAGCGGAGCTTACTGTACTAAAATTACCATCTATGACCAACTAAAATCCATCCTCTCTTCTCCCAGTGAAAAGATTTTTTAAAACTTTTTGGCCAACTACAATTTATAAATGTCAGGGATGGAAATGAGACTAAAAGATCTACTTATAATATTACATTTATTCATTGGGTTATACATTTATAGTTAAAGTATTTATGTAAAATACAGTAGTAAAAAACTTTAATCTAGAAATTGCTTTTTATCACTTTTACATTTTCAAAAAACAACTGTATTCCAAGTTCACACATGCATAATTAACATCATCAGCACTAAATCCATATTTTGAGTCACTTAACACTGTTCTCTAGAGTACATCTTTACTTCTGTCTTAGATTTTTTTTAGATTTAGCACTTTTTGAATCCAAAAATTGGCTTAGAGAATTTTATCCAAATCACAAGAACCCATTTGCTATTCCAGATCTTTACTACATAATCAGTATATGGGCTGAATTGCGTCCCCCCGTCCTGCCAAAGTTCACATATTGAAGCCCTAACCCCCATACCTCAGAATGTGATTGTATTTGGACATAGGGCCTTCAAAGCAGTGATTAAGTTTAAGTGCGGGTCTTAAGGTGGGCACTAACCTGATGTGATTGGTGTCCTCATAAGAGGAGGAAATTTAGACACATAAAGAGACACCAGGGATGCTCCCACACAGAGGAAAGACCATGTGCGGACAGTGAGAAGGTGGCTATCTGCAAGCCAAAGAGAGAGGCCTCAGGAGAAACCGAACCTGCTGACATGCTGATCTTGGACTTCTAGGCATAGAACTGTAAGAAAATGAATTTCTGTTGTTTAAGCCACCAGTATTTTGTCATGGCAGCCCTAGCAAACCAATATAATCAATAACCATATTTCTTTATTGTTTTCATTTCTTCCCACTTTCTGTTAAGAACTGTACTTATATTCAGATAAATGCGTAAAACATGTTCAATTTTAAGAAAAGTAACACTATCCTCTCAAGAATGAGAACGTCTGAAACCAAGCACAGCCTCCTGTGTATTCCTTCACCATCACAATCTCTCCCTCACCTCTATCCTAAAGGTAAAGGTTATTAATTCATTCTTCATACATTTTGGATACTACTATGTTTTAGCTGCATATTGCAAATACCTCCCCCCACTCTGAGACTACCTGTTCACTCTATTTATGCCATCTTTTGATAAACTCAAGGACTTAATTTTAATGTAGTCCAATTTATCAATCATTTCCTTTAGTGCTTTTTATATCCTGTTTAAGAAATCTTTCCTGACCCTGAAGTAACAATGATATTCTCCTATATTATCTTCTAAAGTCTCTAAAAGCTTTATAAGTTTTGCCTTTCCCATTTAGGTCAGAAATCCACCTAGATTTGATGTTTATTTTTTTGTATACGGTGAAAGACAGGGATCTGAATTTATTTTTACAATATGGATATTCGACCATTCCAGAATGATTTATTTGAAAAGCTGTCCTTTCCTCAGTGGTCAGAGCTCAAGTATCCATACATGCATGAATCAGATTTGGCTATCTAGTCTGTTCCCTGGGGATATCTGTTTATCCCTGTACCAGTGACACACGTCTCAGTTATTGTGGCTTTGTAATAAGTATCAATATCTGGTAGGCTAAGTCATCCCATCTTGTTCTTTTGCAAGAACGTCTTTGTTATTCTAGATAATTTGTATTTCCATAAAAATTTTAAAGTTATATTTTCAAGTTACAACACACACTGAGGCATACATTCCCATATAACATTCTTTTCACTAAGTTTCGAAAGTTTTCCCCTAGAAGTCTTGTACTTTTTTGGTCAAATTTGATTCAGAAATTTCCTGGGTTTTGATTCTATTATAAATGGCATTGCTATTAATTTCATTGTCTAAAGGTTTATTATATAAAAATAGAATTGATTTTTTAAAAATATTGTTTTGTAGTCACGCTTTTTAAACTTCCTTAAAAATCCAAAAGAATCTATGAATAAATTACTTACACAATTATATCACCTATTAGTAATGCTAGTTTTATTTCTTTCAGCAGTTGTACCTTTTCCTTCTCTTGGCTTACTGCATTGGCTTAAACTTCTAGCACTATGTTTAATAATAATAATGACAATGGGCATTGATGTGTGCGTTGTCCCCCGACTTGGAGGGAAAGAAATCAACATTTCATCTTAGCATGCTATAGCTGGTTGGTTTTGTGTGTTTTTTTTATTGGGCAGGGGGGACACGTTTATCTGATTAAGAAAGTTCTCCTCTAGTTCTAGTTTGCTAAGAGTTTATAACGTGAATGGATGCTGAATTTTGTCTTTGTCTTCATACATTGAGACGCGCATTTGAATTTTTTTTCTAATCTGTTAATGTAATCAAACATACTGACTGATTTTCTAATGCAAAAACAACCTTTCGTTCCTAGAATAAACTCATCTTGGTCAGGCTGGTTATATTTAATTTAATTTAACCAGATTCAGTTTGTTAGTATTTTGTTGAGGAGTTTTCATCTATGTTCATAATGATTTCTTTTTTTATTATCCTTGATAGGTTATGCATCCAAGATATGCTATTCACATAAAATGAGTTGAGGAGAGTTCCCTCTTTTTTCTATTTTTTGAAAGGCTTTGTGTAAAATTGAAATTATTGTTTCCTTTTGCATTTGATAGAGCTAGAACACACTAGTAAATCTGAAAATATTCCTTGCAGGAAAAGTTGTAACTACTCAATAATGATTATAGGACTACCCATGTTTCTGATTTCTTCTTAAAGCAATTTTCTTCTTGAAGCTTTTGTTTGAAGATTAGGAAACTAAATAAAACAAAGATGTCAACTATCCAAACTGACCCATGGAATTGATACAATCCTAATAAAAGATCCTCTACCAGGAGAGTACATATTCTACTGGTGGGAGTTTTTTGCTTTGTTTTGGTTTGTAGAAAGTGATAAGCTGTTTTTATGTTTCATAGGAAAAAGCAAAGAATAACATAACACTCTTATATGAAAAGAACAAGGTAGGAGGGTCTACTCTACTGCATGTATTCTCAACAGGGCCAGTTTTGCCCCTGAGGGAGAAAATTGGTGCTTAGAGGGAGAAAAAAATCTTAGCTATTACAATTGTTTGTGGCCCTATAAAAATCAATCTTATCTAACAAAATCTTATTCCTTAGTATTGAACTTTGAGGTGGGGGGCATAGTGAGAGGAGAAAAATGCCTAAAATGGCTCCTTAGGGGGGCAAAGAGAATGAAAAAAAGGTTAAAAATACTGCTCTACTGGATGATAAGATTATAAAACTACACTTATAATGATAGTGAGGTATAGTTACAGGAGAGACCAATAGACCAACAGACTAGAGAACAAGCAAGAAATAAACACATATATGGATCTTGATTTATGACAAAGATGGTACTGTAGAGCAGAGGAGAAAGAATTATCTTTTCAATAAATGGTGCTAAATTAACTGGATACTCATCTGTGAAAAAAATGAAACCCTGACTTTTTTCTAATAAGAATCATAAAAATCAATTCCAGGTAGAAATATGAAAGAGAAAATATAGTACCTAGATGATGATATAGGAGAATTATGTTGATGATTTTAAGATAGAGAAAGATTTCATAAGTTGAATCCAAAAACACTACTCAAAAAGAAAAAGATTGATAAGTGGAGTGCATTAAAATTAAAAACTTCTGTTAATCAAAAAATACCATTAGGAGAGTCAAAAAGTAAACCACAGAGTGAAAGAATTTACAACACATATAATCAAAAAAGGGCTCTAATCTGAAACATCCTATAGGCACCAAGAAAAAGTCATATGGGCAAAATGCTTAAACAGGAACACCACCAAACAGTTTATTCATGTGGCCAGTAAATATATGAAAAGCAGCTCAACACCATTAGTCATCAGAGAAATGCAAATTAAAGCACAATGAAGTACTGCTCACATGCACCAAAATGGCTAACAGTAAGGATACTTAAACAAGTATTCACGTGGCTGTGAACCAACCTAAGTATATACTCTGCTGGTAGAGGACTTTAAACTGGTACAACCAGTTTGGAGAACAGTTTAACGGTATTTAAAGCAACATACATATAACCTTTGAGCACTAGTACTTCTAGCTATATATCCAAATGAAGCACATACACATGTACAGCAAGAGACATGAACAAAGTTGCTTATGATAACATTATTTGTAACCACTAAAAACTAGAAACAATGTAAATGCCCATCAACAGAATGAATAAATTGTTTTATATTAAATGAATACTATGAATATTTATAGTAATATTCACAATAATGAAAATTAACTATATCTAATACGTCAAAAGGGATAAATCTTACAAATGTTGCTCAAAAGAGGCATTCGGATAATGCACTGAATTGTTTTTATTTTTATACACTCATTTGTATGTGTTACATTTTATAATATAAAGTGTATAAAAAGTTGTGATAGGGAAGTATAGAAAATAAAAATACCCTTATTAATTTTAGAATAAAACTGAACACTTTTAAAATACATGTAAAACACAAAATAAAATTGTTATATAACAGATAGCCTATGAAAGGAGAGAGAAAAATATGTCAAATAAGATATAGAAAATAGAGGGAAATAGCAAGAGTAAGAGTCAGATCATCTCTCTGACCACATTTATTACTTTCTTCCTGGCTCACTTTGATCCAACCACATTGGTCTCATTGCTATTTCTCAAGTATATCTAGCAAACTCACCGCCTCAGGGCTGCTGCATTTGTTCATCTCAGAGAACTCTTTCCCCGGCTATTCATAAGCTTCCTCCCTCACTTTCTCTAGGTTTCTGCTTAAATATCACCATTTCAGAGATTTTTCCTTGACCAAAGTACAGAAAATCCCAGTATTCCCTATCTCCTTGTCCTATTTTATTTTTTCCATAGTACTTGTCTCCATCTGGTATATATTTATTTCTTTAGTTATTGTTTGTCTCTTTAGCAGTATGTAAGTTTCTTGAAGATAGGGACTTTTGCCAGTCTTATTTAATGAGTCGTCCCTGGAGCCTAGAATGGGCTCTTGCTCATAGCAGGTACTCAATATTTATTGAATGAATGAACGAAAACGAAGAAGAAAGTTGGACAAAAGAACAGACTTTCCTCCCTCAACCTGTGAAGATACAGAGAATATTAATACCTACAAAGACCGTTAGAAATAAACACAGAAATAGAAACACATAAGCAAAATGTACAAAAACATAGTTATGTCCTCATACACAAACCAGCAGAGGAGAGGGCCATTTACCTGAGATTATATTCCTACATTTCTGTCTGGTAATCTTTTATACCATTTAAAATTTGAAAAAAAAATGATACAAAACTAGGCAGTAGTGGGGGTACCACCTCTTGATACAAGCTAAATGAAAATAAGCCAACAGTCAGATTTGGCTACTTATGATCTAGCAAACAATTTTTCCAATACCTGGTCTGTGAATTCCTTGAGCTCATTTCTTCTTACAATCTTACCTTCTATCCTAATCTCAATTCAAGTTCTAAGATTATATCCTATACTTTATCGTTTCTAATAACTGTACCCATAACATAATTGCAAGTTCAAGCATGTCACCTTCTGAATACCACCTCCTAGCTTCTGAGCTAACTCCCTTGTAGACCATCACTGCTAACAAATTCTCACCCTCAATGGGACGTCCAATTTGTTGACTCAACTACCATTTCATTGGCTTCCCTCATACATTCAACTCCCTACTTGTTTATATTCCATGGTCCATTGTTAGAACTTCTCCTTCAATATACCATCAACTTTCTTGACCTTCTCTCTCACCATTGCTTTCCTTTTGCTTCACTGGCTGCTCCTTTATCACCTTTTTTGTTCCTCCTCATCTTTCTGACTTCTAAAATTTAACAGTGCCTACCTACATTTTGGTCTTCAGATCTCTTTTCTTCTCTATTCACACTTACTCTCTAGGAAATCTGCAATCAGTTTCCATGTCTTTAAATGCCATCTTTATGCTGAAAGCTCCCAAATTTACATATCTATCTAGATAATTCCACTGAAATCCAGATTCCTACATCTAACTGCTTAGTTAACTAACATCTCTTCCTGATGTCAAATGGCCAAGTAAACATGTGTAAAACCAAAACGTTTAACTTCTTCCTAAAACCTACTCTTCCCTCAGACTACTCTATCTCAGTAAATAGTATTTCCATTCTTCCAGTTGTTCAGGCCATGAAATATTGGAATTATCCTTGACTTTTCACTTTCTATTTCATCTCCTACATCGGAATCATCACCAAATCCTGTTAGCTCTCAAACTATGACGAACCACTTCTCAACATTTTCACCACTACCATAGTTATCTCATGCTTGGACTATATTTTAATAACCTCGTAACTGATCTTCCTGCTGCCATCCTTGCCCCTCAGTTTACTTTTCAAAGAAATTACAGTTTTCTTTCCAAAATATAAGTGAGATTGTGTAATGGCTGAAAACCCTCCAACAGCTTCCAAAGTCCCAACCACTAAACATCTTGACAAAACAAAGTCTTCATCTCCAATCACGTCCCTTACTGCTCTCAATTCATCTATAACTGTCCAACTCACTCCATTCAAGACACAGTGGTCTTCCCTTACTGTTCCTGGAAATGTCAAGCATGCTCCCACCTCAGGGTCTTGGCACTGGTTCTTTCCTCTCCTAGAATGCTCTTCCTCCCCATAACAGTCACTTGCTTGAGTTCCAGGTCTCTGCTCAAGTGTCACTAGGAGAAAGACCTTCCCTGATTATATTTTCAATTATCACTCTCCATCCCCACACCCTGCTATATTATACTTCATAATACTTATCTTGTTTACCATCTATTTATTTATTGCTTGTCTCCTCCAATTAGAATATAAGCTCCTTGAATGCAGGAACTTTGTTTTGTTCACTGTTGCATCCTCAGAGCCTAGAAGAGGAGCCAGTGCACAATTAGGCACTGAATAATATTTACTGAATGACTGAATAAATGGTCTTCATAATTTTTTAAAATAAACAACTATTTTACAAATAACAGTTTTTCTATCAATCATTATAAAGCATTATATTATTTATAAGTAGTTTTTGTGGTTTTATAAGACTAGTCTGAAAAATAACAATATGTGATATATTTGTGATCTTCCTCCTACTTGAAGGGTTTCTCAACCTCAGCACTGACACTTTAGGCTAGATAATATTTTGTTTTAGGGGACTGTCTTATGCATTGTAGGGTATTAAGCAGCATCCCAAGCCTCTGCCCACTAGATGCCAGTAGCACTCCCCCAGTTGTGACAACCAAAAATGTCTCCAGACATTACCAAATGTCCCCAGAGGGGCAAAGTCTCCTGCCTCCTCTCTGAGAACCACTGCACCAATGGTAAAGGATTTGGCTTTTCTCTGTTGCTCAAGAACCATACCATGCTCATGAGTCAGCAGAGTCAACATTGTTAAAGTGTTCATACTACCCAAAGTGATCTACAGATTCAATGCAATCCCTATTAAAATACCAACATCATTTTTCACAGATAGAGAAAAAATAATTTTACGCTTCGTATGGAACCAGAGAAGACCCTGTATAACAAAAGTAATCCTAGGCAATAAAAACAAAATGGGAGGCATCAATCTACCAGACTTCAAACTATACCACAAGACTATCATAACGAAAACAGCTTGGTACTGGCACAAGAACAGGGACATTGACCAGTGGAACCGAACTAAGAACCCAGAAATAAAATCATCCTCATATAGCCTCTAATCTTTGACAAAGCAGACAAAAATATACACTGGGGAAAAGAATCCTTATTCAATAAATGGTGCTGGGAAAACTGTATAGCCACATGTAGAAGACTGAAACAGGATCCACACCTTTCACCTCTCACAAAAATCAACTCACTGTGGGTAACAGACTTAAACCTAAGATGTGAAATGATTAGAATTCTAGAAGAAAATGTTGTAAAAACTCTTATACACGTTGGCTTAGGCAAAGAATTTATGAAGAGGACCTCAAAGGCAATCACAGCAAGAACAAAAATAAATAAATCGGACCTGATCAAATTAAAAAGCTTCTGCACAGCCAAAGAAACTGTCACGAGAGCAAACAGACAACCTACACAATGGGAGAAAATTTTCACATGCTACACATCCGATAAAGGGCTGATAACCAGAATCTATTTAGAACTCAGGAAAATCAGCAAGAAAAATTTGAACAATCCTATCAAAAAGTGGGCAAAGGACATGAACAGAAACTTTTCAAAAGAAGACAGAATAATGG
>NW_012155840.1:2230047-2232318 GCF_000956105.1 Propithecus coquereli
AATATAAATCAATATATACAGCTTAAAAAATAAATCCCAAATTTGGGCACTGATTCGTGATAAACTATAAATTCCTTATCTTACTCTTCATAGTTCTTCCTTCCCTCAAAAAAGGATATAGTCAAATATTTCCTCAAAATTTCACATAGCAAAAACATAAATCTTTGAACATCCATGATAAATGGATATTTTAGAAGTAAAGATTAAGAAGAAATTAAAATGCACTAAAACAATGGGGCAATTGCAAAGAAATTAAAATAATCCAGCTCAGAAAAAAATTCTCCCGAAAGCAGAAGGGAAGGAGACGAGTGAAATGGAAGAAAATCAGGTTCCCAATCTGTTCACTTCCCCGAATTTGTGACAATCCTGCTTTCTCTCAACTCTCTCCTGTAAGCATAACCATAACAAACCAGTTTTCTACTGAATATAGGTTAAGTACCATTATAACAATGGTCAAAGGGCAACCTGTTTTTCTCTTTTGTTTAATGAATAAACACTTTCACCTTAAAAATCAAAAAAAGAAAAACAAGAAAGTTAACACTTTCTTTTCAGATCCTGAGAATGAGCACTCAGCTCTGGAATTTAAAGATGGGCTAGAAAAGATACTATGCTGCCATCTATCTACCTGAAAGGGTATAAAGAAAACGCACACTAAAGCTTTTACTTCAGTGTGACTGACAGAACACAAGGTCAAAGACTATGTCATTCTTTAACTGTGTCATTAATCCCACAAGAAAGATGCACAGTAATCATTAATACCATTTCCAAAGATAGTTAGGGACGTTTGGGGATCTTATTCCATATCCTAAATAATAGAAACAATAACAAAGTGAATGAATGAGGTTTCTGACACCATCTAGCCAGCTTTATACACATAATCAAGAGTTAGATATACTTGTTTATTTTTTTGTTTTTGAGAAAAATCAAAGAAACACAGGGAAGGACTTATAAAAAAAACATTGATTGAGGCAGGATTGTTTGAAGAATATTCCACTGTAAAATATTTTTTAAATGTCAATGGTAATAATGATGACTTTTGTACTGAAATTATTGGTAAATTTTTCTACCTTTATAAAGAAAAACACAACAAATGCCACCTTCAAAAGAACTGCTATAGTAAGAACTATGTTTTACTATTTAGCCTTAGAAATATTTGCTATACAGTTGGAATTTTATAATAGATTTGACCTTAAAACCAATTATTTCAATTACTGCCTCAAGCCTTTTGTTGTTTTCTTATCCAGCAATGACTTCCTTCATCTCTTCGTTTGGTTAATCTCTACCTAACCTATAAAGTCCACCATGAGCCTCATTTCCTACAGCACAGCAATTCTCAAACCTGATGGCCACAGAAGTTTTGCATTGCACAACTCCACAGGATACCACCTACATAGACTGTGATGTGAGTCTTGCCTCCTGGAGTTACACAATTAGGCAGCAATGATTAGAATCACCTGGGAAGAAATTTTTAAACAAAATGCTATTGCCATGGACACCTATGAGGGAACAGTTTGTATGAGACCGACCCTCTCACCAAGAATACTATTAAAAGCCAGATAAAATCCAATTAATTAATAAGTAAACAGCTGTTTGAAGATACTGGAAAGTAGCCAAACTATCCAGAACTTAAAAGGCCAAGATCTCAGAGAACAGAAATGCATTAAGGTGAGCCCTACATTCTGCACTGCTTTTTACCTTAAGGTACCTGCCAATTCATAAGCAGTACTAGATGAAAGGCCAAGTAGAACTCGATGTTCAGAGCATCCTACAATCTCACAGGGGCAGATAAACAATAACTGGATGGCACAATCCACATTTAACACCTCAGTTTTTCAGTTGAGACCCCTGAAGGACCACACTGTAGGAGAAAAAGCAAACTAAAACTAGTCCTTCACGAAGACAAATCCAGCAACTATAAATCCTTACAAAATATCTATAAATGCAATAAATTCTCCAAAGAACTGCTATATTAAGACCAATCTTCTGTCATTTAGCCCAGAAATACTTGTTATACAAAACCTTGGTTGAATCAAGATGAGCCTTCTCATGTGTTGTCCAAAAAAAAAGAGTAAATCATATATGGAGAAGAAACAAACATATCAAGCAGATTTTCTATAATTTGTCATATAAAATGGCCAGTATGCAATAAAAACTTATCAGGCATGTCGGAAGATAGAGTAAAATATTTAGAAACTGAGAGAGAGAAATAAGTCAACAGAAATAGACCCACAAGGAGATCTCAAAATTGAAGTTATCAGACGTAGACATTAA
>NW_012155840.1:2233006-2236103 GCF_000956105.1 Propithecus coquereli
AAGAGTAACTGCCAACCTATAATTCTATGTCAAGCAATAAATCCTTCAAAAATTAGGAAATATTAATAAAAAACATTTTCAGGTGAATCAAAATGAGAGAATTTGTTCAACAGACTTATACTAAAAGGCAGAAAAAAAGTAAGTCCAGAGAAGGCTTAAAAATTTACAAAGACATAAAGGACTAGGAAAAGCAATTATATATGGATAACTCAAAATGAATATTGACCATATATACAACATATAACATATATAATATTACCACACATAATGTACAAGCAACAACAATGTCTTCTTGTCATGTGATTTAGTTCTGCATCTATTTCATACCCCACAATACCAAAGATGATGATGGTAGGGCACTATGTATTCTAAGGCCACTGAATTCATTAGATGGGCAATGATGAAAGTACTAACTTATGTTAGACTACAAAAACAATCAAGAATGTTTTCATTTCTGGGAAACCTATAAAAGGAAGAGTAAAAGAAAAAGCCATCAGAAGGGAAAAACTGGAATTTTTTTTAAATTGAAAATTCCAAAACAGGCAACAAAAAGAGAAAAATGGGAGCAAAGGACAGAATGGTTAAATAGAAAATAAATAGACAATATAATTAATACCAGTTACACTAAATAAAAAATGGACTAAATATTTCAAATTTAAAAACAAAGATTATCAGATTCGTTGGGGAAAAAACAATAAAATATCTGCTGTCTACAAGACACACTGAGACATCAGAACCAAGGAAGGTTGAAAGGAAAAAGATAGAAAAAGACATACCATGAAAACACTAACCAAAAGACAGCTAATACAGCTAAACTAATAACAGGAAAAAAAAAAACACTATAAGGCAAAAATCATTATTATGAATAAAGAGGTATATTTTATAATACAAGTGTCAATCCACCATACAGATATAACAATTCTAAGTTTGTATGCACCCCAGTAATACAGCTGCAAATTCTCAATATCTAAATCAATGAAATGACTAGAATTCATTTCAATGTATATTGAGAGCTGAACATTCATTTGCTTCAGATCCCTGTAATATCTGGGGCTATATAAATTATAAAATACTTTCTACAATTTTAGTTATAATTCTAGTCCTAGAATTTAGCTTTATTCCAGTGAATTTAAGAAAAACACTGCTAATAAACTTCTGTTTTTATGTATTTAAATCTGTATAACAAAATTGTCTTATCTTATATTGGGAAACATTATGTAAAGCCCTCTTCTCCATATACCTGACTTGATAATGTATATAAATCACTTCATTCATTCGGAGAATATATTTTAAACAGGATTAAAAAATACTGGATTCCTCGATAGGATGCAAAATGATTTTGGAAATATCACAACATAATCTCTTTGAGTTCCCCATTCATCACCCCTAATATGATGGTAATTATAAAAGCACCCCACTTAACACAACAAAGATACTATAAGGCTTAACAGGCTAAAAGAACAATTACTGTTCAGCACTACCAGACATAAATAACTCTGTCAGATCCCTAGAACTGTTATAATTTACTAAAGTAGCTTTATTATAACAAATACGAACTAATTATTTTTCATTTGATAATATCATTGACTAACATACTATGAAGATTACAAGAAAATCACCTGCATTACTTCTACAATTGATTGCTCTGCAGAAAATCTCATTTAACTTTTCAAACTCCAACCTGTACTCACTTTTTATATATTTTCTTCCTAGTATATTTAATCTCTTAATAAACTTTTTCTATACTGCTTGGTCTTTTTTCAACATTCAGTATGATATATATATATATGTGTATGTATATATATATGTGTGTGTGTATATATATGTACACACACATATATATATACACACACACAATAGTATATATATTTAGAGAGTGTACATATATTCAAATATAATCTATAATCAGTTTCACCACTAAAAAAAGTGATTCTTTCTCTAATTGCCATTAATATCTCCAATTTCTACCATTCATTTGGAGAGGTAAATCAGTTTGTAATTTCAAATGTCTTAATCCTTCAGTTAAGTATTATCATTACATCCTTATAACAAACACTAATAAAGCTACTCTAAAATGGTCTGTAAATTTTTCATAAAAATTAATAGGCCAAAGAAAATTGTTCCCTTCTTCTGAGAGCTTTCACTAAAATCAAATACAAGTTTAATGTCTATCATATACCAGGTACTTTTACATATATTATCTCATTCGATCTCTTACTAATCACATTTTAGGAGAAGAAATTACAACTCAGAGAGATTAAACAATGTGCCAAAGGTTATACATGTAATAAGAAAAGCTGGGCTTTGATCCTAGGTGTGTCTGTTTACAGAGCCAAGATCTTTCCACCACTAGTCGTTGGCAACTTAATGTAAAAAGCAAGACAGTTAATATTTTAGGCTTTGCAAACCATATAGTCTCTGTCACAACTACTCAACTCTGCTGTTGTAACACAAAAGCAGCCATGGACAATACAGAAATAAATGAGAATACCTGTTTTCCAGTAAAACTTTATTAACAAAAACAGGTAGAGGTCTAAATTTAACCCAAGGCCCATAGTTTGCCAATCCCTGCCCAATGCATTCCCTCTTAGACAGCCTCTGTTAGTATTTCATTAAGACCACTAAATTTTCTTTTTCTCTCACTTTTTAAAAAAATATGACCTTAGTCCTACCAAGCAATTTTATTTTCATGCTTTTCTTACTAGGCTCACTTATTTGAAACAGGTTACTCTGGGAAATATGTACAATCTTTTACATGTTCTAACTATAATACCAATTAAATCTATGAATAAGATAAAATATTTCTAAAACTATAGTACTAGCATGCACTATATTCTCATCATGAAAATGTTACATACCTATATTTATTAATAAAATTCTCCTTTTGGAACTTTTTCAGTTATTAGTATCTAATTTTAATTGCTCAGTAAACATAATCACTACAAAGCCCCACTAATATTTAGCCAAACAACAGCAAATATTCTCTTTCAATTAATCAAAATGATCATGTACACTAAAAAAATATAAATGCATAGATAGAAATTAAAGACTTTTTTCACTTTCTCTCATCTCAAACTTTAACTGTATGTACCACCAC
>NW_012155840.1:2237038-2239074 GCF_000956105.1 Propithecus coquereli
TTAATCTTCTGCACTTAAAAAAAATCACATGTTGATAACTATTGCTACAGCTGCTCTAACATTAATGCATATAAACATTTCTTACCAAATTACGCTTTTTTAGTGGAAGAAAATAATAATAGTGGCAGAAAGAAAACATCAGTGCGTAGGAAGTAAGAAGTTCAGTGTAGAAACATAACTGCAGAAAAAGCCAATGATTATCTTCACCAACACAATTGTTAATCCTGAAGAAAAAAATGAAAAAGAAACAATATTTTAAACATTAATAAGATGTTCATTTCAGGATCCGTAAGACAAAAAATAAATACAAATAACTTCAAATATGCTTAACTTCATGGAGGTACCCTAAAGCTACTCAAACCTAAAAGAAAACTGCAAAGATATAAATATACCATCTAGTATTTGTATAGCATTACTTTACAAAGGAAGTCCACATATATGATCCCCCTTCAACTCACAACAACCTCAACCCAGTTAGGCAGGAAGAGCAGATGGTAGTCTCCTTGTCTCATTGATATGGAAACAGAAACAAAGGAGTTAAGCCACTAGCCAGAGCACACACAGTTAGCAAAGATGGGTCCAAGAGAGCAAGAACCCTCTTTTCCTGTATATTATTCTTCCATTATAGCATTCGAGTTGGGGAGACATATTTGAATGCTCTAAAGTAAAATAGCTTAAACTTGCCACTCTAATGTAACTCCTAAGCCTTTGCAATTTTTTTTTTACTACAAAAATCCCTAGTTGCTGAAAATAAAAATGTATTCAAAAGCATTTACAAATACTTAGAGCCATACTTCCACCAATACAACAGCAAACTCCAGGGAAAAGGATTAATGCTATAATCCAAAAATGTTTAAGGCTAATTTAAGCAGAATATTTTATTGCTCTAATTTGTTATATCCAAATTTTCAAAATGTTTTAAATTCCAGCAGAAAACCCTAGCTCAAAACTACAAATTACCTTGCACAAATGTTTTCATTTCAAAATAGCATTATACCGTCACTAAAAAAAAAAGATATAACACATTCCAGTTCTAATTTAAAATTGTTCTTTATAAGGTTGTCATCAAAGTCAAACATAGAACTGAAATGAAAAACCTTGTGGAGGCATTTCTTATACTCATGAGCACGTGCTTTGTAAACAAGAAAATTTTACTGTGTTTTGTTATCTGCAAGCAGGGCTATAAGAGAAGGGTGCTTACATACACACTCAAAAATGCTCTTTAACAGCTGTAACATGAAAGATGGCTTATTCTTGTCCCACCCTTCCAGTCCCCAAAAAGTTTGAGAAACGATTGCTCTGATCACAGCATTCTTCTTAACCAGAGAGTTTTAAGAAGCACTAAGGTACTCAATCTATATGTAAGAGTTATTTTTGTAACATTTAAACTACTTAGAAAGAATAATCAGAGCAAGAAATATAGAAAACTTGGAGGCAATCTGAGAATTAACCTCTAAATCTAAAGCTGTTAGGCAGTTAAAATAACGCAGTTTCTCAAAACATCAAAATTCTCCTTGCTTACAATTTACACTGTACATTTCCCTTACTCTCTGAACATCTCAGAAGTGCTCTATCAGGGAATTCATTCATGAAAATTTCTAAATCTATTTAGGTCCCTTGTCTACCCACCTTTATGATACTCTAATCTTTTCTACTTCCCCTTGCCTCCTATCAATATTCTGAAAAGTTGATTAAAATTGTGAAAGTCTAGAAACAGATAAATCACCCCAGTGTTAGAATTTAGGTTAAACAGCACTCTCTTTGGTCACCAACAAGTTAGTCTGTATCCCTTAAAAATAAACAAATATCACTAATTTCTACAGAAACATTTCCTAGTTGACTGTTTTTTTTTAATTTTAAACTATTGAAAGGAAGCATAAATATCCAACTGTACCATGAACATTTATATTTTTAGTTACTCAAAAACACTACTATAAAAATTGCTTAAAATTAAGTTTTTCAGTGTGATTACCACTTACCTGAATACATGTTTTATCTAGCTTTTTAAACTGTATTACTACTGTGATGGCAAACAG
>NW_012155840.1:2241524-2243725 GCF_000956105.1 Propithecus coquereli
CAGAAATCATTATTTGTCATACAGAATATATATTTTTAATATGAATTTCATTGGCTTCATTGATTGATCTGTATTTAATTTGCCTGTCTCTGTTACTTTTACAAAATCCTTAAATTTTTATCACTTATGTTTAAACTACCCCATAACCTCACTAAAAGTATGGGCATAGTAAGATTAATCTAACTCCTACATTCAGAATGAATATTATATTCAGAATGGGACCCTAGCACACAGCAGGTAGTCACTAATGCTTGCTGAACTAGGAAAAGTTTAAAATAAAAAACAATGAAAGATTCTAAATAAATGTAAAGAAGATAATGGTAGGTAGAGTTCGATTTTCTAAAAAGATGTTCTATTTGAATTCTATTATTTTAGTTTAAAATAGGAAGAGTAACATCAACATACTAGAATTTTATACAGTAAAATGTTAGAAAAGCATTCTGCTCTAGATTTCTCTGAAGAAACCTATATCAAATTAATTGTTCTAACAATATGGAAGTTGAGAAATTATCTTTTACACTTGATATCTCATTTTAAAAGAAAATCCTCTTTTATGTCTTACAGTTCTTATTTCAATGAAAACTCATGAGAAAGCAACAATAGTAGCTTAATTTAGATACAATTAAACTAGTATTATTTAACTGTAATTGAAATGAAAACTCATTTAATATGTAGCATATTATGATATCACAAGCATGTCATTTTTTGTCCACTTAGATCAATGCTTCCAAACATCCCAATGTTAAAACTTTGAATTAATACATCTCCATGAATACAGATAGGTAGGAGACTCTCCACAATGAGCCAATTTTTGCTCAAAGGCACCATAAAAACTTTATGTTTGTAAATTAGTCTCTTAAAATATAAATACAGTATATTCATTATATTCTAGAGAATAAATTCATTTCATACCTAAAATGTTGTATCCTCAGAAGAGAGCATTTGGCTATAATCAGAGAAAGCCTATAATTCTGCAGTCTAGACCACAGATTGGCAAACTATAGTCTGTAGGCAAATCCAGTCCACCACCTGTTTTTGTATGATCTCAAAGCTAAGAATAATTTTTACAATTTTAAGTGATTGAAAAAAATAATAATTTGTGACAGGTAAAAATCATATGAAATTCAGATTTCAGTATCCATAAACAAAGTTTTATTTGTTATGCCCACTCATTTGCATATTGTCTGTGGCTGCTGTTGTGCTACAGTGGAAGAGCTAAGGAGTTGTGACAGAGACTGTAAGGCCCACAAAGCTGAAAATATTTATTATCAGGCCTTTACAGTGAAGAAGAGTTTGCCAGTCTGTGGTCTGGAACACAAATTTGTTTAAAGAAAGAGCTTAAACCATTCCTTTAGCTAAAGTGAAGATACTACATAAGTATCTAAGATGAGAAATACCTAGAAAAACTCAATTTCACACACATGTCGCTATGTGTTCAGGGCACAAGGAAAAAAATCACTATTGTAAAATTCCATAAATGTAATTAATCATCTACAATGTGTTGTCTTTTGCAGCAAGGAAAAAAATCCATCCATCTTTACATAACCTATATATCTATGTAGTATTTTAGTCTTTTTCCTTTTCTTCTTCAAGGTTTATTCATAGCCAAAGAGGATCTTGGTGACTGATAGATTCTGTTGTTTGATGATTACCTACCTACTTTGGTACTAGCCATCTAGTAAAATAAAAGCCTATGGGAAAGAGAATTCAACTGATAATGCATGATAGCTATAGAAAAATTAAAAGCTAACACATACATTTTTAAGGGATAGAAAAATCAAAACGTAAAACAAAATAAATTAAAAAGACAAACTCTATAAACAATTGAGGCTCTTTAATGTGAGTAAACAGTATCACATTGTTTAATCTGGACCTTTAATAATGCTGTAAATGTCTGAATGTATATAAAGCAACGTTTGGGTTGGTTTTGTATATCCCTCAAAAAGAAGGAATCGCCCTCTACTTGAGTCTATTAAAAGACTAACATTTTCAGGGGCCCCTTCTGAATTAATATATTTTAAGTCACAAAGTAATATTTTGGGGAGAAAAACTATTACTCAAAACTACCAAATCAATACAAGGTTTGGGTCCTAATAGAGGTTCCCTGACCTAATCAGATATCGATGTAGGAAATAAATGTCAATAAGTCTCTTATAGATCACCCTTAGAAAAACAATATAAAAAGGAAGAAAAAAGCAAAA
>NW_012155840.1:2243775-2245427 GCF_000956105.1 Propithecus coquereli
TTTATCTAAGGTGCTCTTATTTTTTCCTAATCTCAGGAAATTACCTTATATTTAAATCATCAGTTTATAGTCAAAACCAAATTTCCCTAAAAGTTTAGTAATTAGTTGTGCTATCAAAATAAGTTATCAAAAATTAAGGAAACTCTAAATTGATTAGCACTATAAGACAAAGCTAACTCCTGAGTCAACTTTAGATGAATACAGTTATAAATTTAACACATTAACTGTCAGTAAGTTGCATTTAACTCACACTAGTTTTGAGCCTGGGGCCTCATGAAGCATATGTAACTCACATGTTCTCTTTACCTTGGGAGCTGTGTGGTGCACAGGCAACTCACACTGCCATGCTGTAGCGTACCTATTATGTGATGGCTGGCCCCCTGGGCAAAACCCTGCAACCTGGTTTGTGAAAATCTTACTTGTTGATATCCTTATTGTTACAATTGATATTGACAATTTAATCGATTTAATTGCATATAACTCATGCACAGAAAATTTAAAAAAATTTTTTCATTAAATTGGAAAGAATCATTTTGTTTTCAAAGTTTTTATTCTATTTTTGTAATAAAACACTGTGGCGACAAGGAAAAAAATGTTTTTTTTCTATTGTGGCAGTCAATGTGTTAAGAAGCCTATTATGCCGTTAACTTTGTATATATGCATACATGTGTGTACAAATACTCTATATATGTATATAGATCTGTTTATAAAGTGCTATACTATACCAGCTTAAATATTTATGTAGAGATCCAATGCTAGGAAAACAGAATTAAATACAATATCTTCTTCACAGATTTTTGTGACAGCTTTGAAATGAGTTACAATACAGAATTCTCACAGCATTTGTTTTCAAAATTCTATTTCTCAACTGAACGCTTTCTTTAATATTACAAGAGAGCCCCCTATTGACCAAAAATGTTGAAAGTTCAGCAAAATCAGCAAATTATCATTTATATACATTCAACATGTGTATAATGCTAATACATATATCCAATACATAATACTTTAAAAGGCTTAAGGGATAACATGGGGCTTATCAGGGTATCTGAAATGTGTTATTAATTAAACAAATAGAAAGGGGATGGAAACACTTGGATGTATATGGTTTATCATGACTAGAAATAGCTACTATTTAAGTTCTTCCTACTTGTCACATACTGTACTAAATGCTTTACGTACATTGCCTCATTTAAAACAAGCACCTTAGTCCTTTCGTATATTTGGTCACGTGTTAATTCTTAGTTTTCTGCTCAAATCTCTCCTTGTTACAAAAGATAGGATTTCTGTGGAAAAATGACTTCGGGAGTTGATAGAACTATATGATCAAATAAAGATATCCTTAAGATTTTTTTTAAAACTGTGTAACTTTAATATAACTTTTGTCTACTGCTAAGTCCTAAGATTCACTTCCCTTTTACTTTTTTTTTTTTTTTTTTTTTTTTGCTAAAAGTGAATTATTCTTTTCTTTTCTTACCATGGACAGTGGTGATCCATTCTCCTTACACAGTGGCCACAGCGGCTGCAGTGATGGGAACGCTTTGGTCTCATCAAATTACACTTGTTACATAATTCCCAAAACTCCCTTTCTAGAGAAGGAAATTAAAATCCATTTAATGAAGGCAAAAGAATAACACTAAAATTCAGCAACAAAT
>NW_012155840.1:2248567-2250834 GCF_000956105.1 Propithecus coquereli
TCATAAAATGTGAAAGTGATTAAAGAGTAATATTTCTAACTTAAGCCATTATTTTATATTTGTTATTTCAAATATGCATGTGAATAACTCAAATAATATAAACACATAATGGTTTCATTTGACTATTTCATCTACATGCCCAAAAGTTTATAAAATTGAATTCTGGGAATCTTCTTACGGTAAAATGGAATATTCTCTTATATTCAAATTACCTCATATTTAGTGGGTAACATACCTACCAAAGTCATTCTGTTTAAACAAAAAACAAAAGCATGTAAAATATTTCAGAGTAATTCAATAAAAATGGTTAAAATCATAAACATATTAGGACTTTAAGTTTCCTTTTCTGAAGAATTCAAATATATGAAACTGTTCAACCTTCAAACATTTCTGAATACATGGCACTATTCTACAGTTTTGATTCTTTAGTTATGCTATATTACTTTTCACTGTTAAATTTTTTTTTACTAAGTTAAAATCATATTTACAAAAGAATCAGGTAACCAACACCAAAAAGTACATGAAGACTTAAATTTTCCCCAGAATCACAGCAAAGGTGAATAAAGAGCTGAAATTAATAATCTGTATACAGATCCACAGTAAAAAGATGAGGGAGACAAGAATCTGGGTCTTCTGGGTCTCACACCACCTCTATAACAACCAGCTGTACAATCCAGGAAGGACAATCTGCATGCCTGACTACCCAGCCTACCTACCTCATAAAATAAACATGAGGGTCATATAATATGAAATACCAAAAGACTCTGGAGAAACATTAAAATATGATAAATAAATGTATCTTTTTCGACTGGGCAAAAGGGAAGTTTCCTGGAATCAGTGAAAAAAAAACAGGCCACATGTCAACTGAGATAAGATAGTACAGACATCGAGTCAGCAAGATGCCATGGTGTCCTCCATCACTACGGTCTACAAACTAAAAGTAACACATTGGACATGGATTCAATTTGGTCTGCAGATTTAATTTCTTTGGTACTCACAATGCTTTTAATATTTTAAATTAGCTGCCAACATTTTTTAAAATCATAAACTTCCTCATAAATTTTGGGATTCCCTGTTTTGTCTTTAAAATTTTTTAAGATCTAACAATCTAATGGTATGACAACTTCACTGTAGCTGAGTAGAGTCCAACCTGGCCCCTCTCACTGATTTGCAGTGTCTACAGCATGCACACATTTGAGTGTTTGACCACTGCAAATTAAAGAGTTCAACAGAAATGGGTCCTGAGTTAGAAAAAACCTGCTTCTTTGATTTTTTGGAGCCACTGGATTTTATAGTTCAAGTAGATAACACATGCATGCAACATTTTATAAAGCTTTTGGCTAGGAGAATTACGAAGAAGAGGGATTCTGTACAGACGGCAGAGTGCCAAACTCCCCAGCCCCATCCCTGCCTCAAGACAGACACAGACACACACACACACACACACACACACGCACACACCCACATGAACTACTAAGTGACAATGCTACTGTTTCTGTTAATAAAAACTAAATATTCAATATAGTGTTCAAAAACTTCTATAGCTACATAAACATCAGTTTAATAGTCCCATTTAATCTCTAAATTTTTAGGGCCAAAGAAGATCCTTAAATGATGGGTCTTGAAACACAACAATCAGGATTTAAGAAAGGCTCTATAAGTGACTTGTCACTTAATCAAATTTCATAAGGTATTACTGCATTGACTCCCAAACTTTGCTAAAAACAGGAATCACCTGGGTTCTTTCAAAAATACTGATACCTGGCTCCTACCCCCCAGGCATTCTGATTTAATTAATTTGGGGTGTGCCTTGGACCTGGACATTCAGATTTTTGAAAGCCCCCCAGGTGATTCTAACATGTAGCAAGTTTGGAAGCCACTAAATTATTATAAAAAGTATTCTAGTTCTATTAATACAATGTACTTCACAGACATACAAATTTCTTACTAGAAGAAAATGCAGAGTTCTCAAAGCTTATATGGCAAATAGTCAAAAAGTAAGACTCAAAGAGGAAAGAAGACAAATGAGGTTGTACTGTATCTAATATGTAATAAAATAAGCAATGTATTTTCAATTCATTTTTGTGGTTTGAATGGTTATCATGCAGTAGGGGGATCAAAAGTCACCTTCAACTGACACTAGAGTAAAAGGTTTTTAAATTATTCATTGAATTGTTAGAACTTGGACAAATAATAGGCAATAATATCCACAATATTAGAAATATTTACTCCAAGCAATGTTACATTTACAATATAATGAGGTAAGT
>NW_012155840.1:2251429-2270699 GCF_000956105.1 Propithecus coquereli
AGAATACTTTAAAATAAATAAATTAGGATAAATTAGTCATTTATCCTTCAAAACAGTTTATAAACAAGCATATTTAAAGTTTAAAATGTACATTTTAATCAACAACATCAGGATAAATAATTTTCAAAAGATAAGATGGAAAAATTAAATCACTAATTGATTTTACTCACCAAATAATAGTGCCAAGAGGATTACCTTAAACGCACTAATTTAAAATATTATTTTCCATGAAAATAACTGATAAACTTATTATAAATCAGATTGTTTACTAACAGTGATTCCCCATTTATACCATTATTATGGTATAAATAAATGAGCTCCCTTTTAATTACTACATATACTATATTTGAAAGGATCAGAATACCATTTTAAAAAATTTTCTACAATTAAACTTTTCCATTAACTGGCTATCTTCAAAATTACTCTGAATTAGTGATGTTCAACTGCCCCTTTTGATGGATCTTAAGATACTTAATTTGACAACAAAGAATTAGAAAATTTTGAATTTTAAAATTAATAGCCAGAAAAAAAAAGGGAAACAAATTGAGTCACCATAATTCTATATTTTTTACTTAATTAATAAGAATATAAGCATTTTGTTGGGGGAATAAAAAACAACACACTGCAATGTAAACGGAAACAATCTGAGCGCTCAATCCAGGTCTGACTGCATGGTACTGGTCAGTTTTATCATTTGTATAACAGAGATTATATTAATATTTCCCATAGCTCTTGTGAGGTCAAAATGAGGTAATATACGAGAAAATCGTAAATGACCTGCACATGTAAAAGATATCATGTCGACTAAGTATTTTAATCATAAGCAAGCCATCACCAATTGACAATAACACAAAATAATTATCCAGAAGTTCAAAGTGTTATCATAAAACTTCATAATCGATAATTTTAGTATCACGAAATTCTCATTTCTCAGTATCATCTCCATTCTCAAAACTTCCACATTTACAATTAAGTACACAAAAGAAACATTAAAAATACACACAGACACACAAGTTATCACCATTGTGTCTTTTTTTTAAACAAACTGGTCTTTACATGTTTTGTACAGTTAGATAAATATGGACATATCACTTTTATCTAACTCTGCATATATATAAATGCCACTGTTTTTTAAAACTTCCATAATTTATCAAATAAGTGAATAGCACTACTAAAATGTCAAATGTGTTAAAAGGAAGGTTATTGTACTGGCACTATATTCCAAAAACATTCACAATGAGAAAAATCTTTAATTATACAAGAAAATAAGGATTGAGAAACTTACTTATTATTAATATGCCTGGAATGTGTCCTTCTTCATAGTGAGGAAAGAGGACAATTTTGGGAATTATAACAATATTGTATAACCAGACAAAGACAATCAAACCCATGCAGCACCAACCATGTGGGTCAACAACAAAGTGAATCCGGAGACCCATTTTGCAGTCCTATAACTGCCTGCCAACCCACAAGGAAAGATGATCCTAAGGATAAAGGGAACAGAAAAAAATTACTGACATAGAAAAAATTATTTGATCAAAGCAAAATTACATTTCTGGCAACTATAAAATGACATTTGTTGGGTTTTCTTTGTATATTTGATTTTTTAAAAAACAATAAACACTTTGGAAAACAAAGAGAACTTTCAGGGTATTCAAATTTCACCATAAGTTTCAAATAATTTAATTTCAATTTTTCATTATGAATTGCTATCAAGAATATAAATTGACATTATCTACTGTAGTTAAAACACAAGTTTGTCCTTAACCCAGCAATTCCATGTGTAAACCCAAAAGAAATGAGTACATATGTCCACTAGAATATGTATAAAAAATTTTAGTAGCTTTAATCTTAAGACTAATGATCGCACAAGTCAAAATAGTGGCTATCTTGTGGTGGGAGAGGTGTGTATTAACTGGAAAAGGACATGAGAGAACCTTTCAGGGACTAGAAATGTTCTTGACCTGGTGGTACTTTACGGGTATACACATATATAAACATGCACTGAGCCATACACTTAAGATCTGTGCACTTTAATTTTAAACCATGATAAAGTATTTTAAAAATCATTTTGAAAAACTGCAAAAAGGGAAAAGTAATTACAAATTGCTAAAAGTATTAAAATTCATAGAATGAAGCCCAACCTCACTGCTACCAATTCAAGAAGACTCTTGTTTAAATGATACTTTCTCTCAGTTGAATGTTAGCTATCTGCCAACAGATCTCCCAATGAGATACTTAAAAGAGTTAAGATATTTCTATATTTATGGTACCAAAAAAGTGACAAAATATATCCATACTTTAGTGGATATAACTTATAAACCTTAATTAAGAAATTACTGTATCAGGTCTAGAGGGCACCTTTTACATAAAATATAATAATAAACTAGGACAATGGTTCTCAAATCTGTAAGAAAACCAGAATCACCTGGGGAGCTTTTTAAAAATACATATCCCCAGACTCCATTTCAGATCTACTGAATCATTACTTAGCTTCATAAAGCTGAAAAACCAATAAAATGTTTTAAAATGCTCTCCAGGTATCTGATACAGCTAACTGGTATCTAAGAGCCACTGGCCCATGGAACTTCACTAAGACTTTAACGTTACAGCAATGAGTTGACCTTAGTTCAACAAATATTCGTTGAGCATCCACTATATACCAGTCACTTGCTAGACACTATGGAGACAACAATTTATAAGACATGGTCCTTGGTTAAAGGAACTAATGGTCTAATGGGATAAAGAATCATAAAAAGGTTTAAGGTTTAATATAATAAGTTCCAGATTTGTGGACAAGATACTAGCAGAGGCACAGAAATGCGGACTAGTTAAATTAGGGTTCAAGCAAGACTTCCTGTAAGAGATGAAACCTGAATTCAGTCTTAAAAGATGAATAAAAGTTATACAAGCAAAGAAAAGTGACAACAATACTGCAAACAGAAGAAAGAGAGGAGGTACACAAGAGTAAAACTTGTGGGAAGTATTACAAATTGCCATCACAAATCACAACGCTTTCTGTAGAGAATGAATGATGAGAAATATGAGACTCTATCATGAAGACCATAAAGATGCCATGTTAGAATGCTAAGACTTCATTCTTAAGCACTGAAGAGCTATTGAAGCAGAGGATTAACATGATGAAATTTATACTTTAAATATATAAATTATTGAAGCTCTATTGTGGAGGATAAAATTAAACACAGAAATCAGTTAGGGAAGAGAAGACAAAAGCCAAAATTAATTTTGAAGAAAGGACCAATTGAAGAAATAGAATTAAACCAGTGAGTCTTTCTGATTGATTAGATATTACGGGTTACAGAGGCAAGAGTTCAGGATGACTCCCATATTTTCAGTTTATATCCCAGACTACTTCATTCTAAGAATAATTTATCATGGTACCCTGAGGCTCTTGTCAATGTTCTTCAAAGCTATAAAATTACTAAAACAAAGAAAAAGAGAATAAGGAATACTTAATTTTAAATGAATACTCCCATTCTCTCATCCCTAGATTCTGCAAATATTGGGGCAGCAGAAAAAAAGATAAGAACTCAAGTACAATCCCACCCAACAGTTTAAATCAGACATGGTTCAAATTTGTTCTTGTGTACAAACTTTAAAATAGAAAAAGGCCTAAAAAAGTAAAAGTTGAACTTCCTTACCTTTTAATTAGAAAATTAAAAGACCAATCAGCACCATTAAAGTGAAGAAAGTCAGAGAGGATAAAGCAAGCTATCTAATTTGCGAGGTATCATTATTTTAAAAATTAGAACTCAAATACAAATGGAAAGCTATCTACGTAGCTAAAAAAAGAAACATTTAAAAGAATGTTAATTTTTTACAGTCTTGCCAACAATCAAGTGCTAAAGGAAATGACAGAAGGCTCTGTCTCTCAACATGTTCAACATTATTAATTTCGTGTACCTTTCTTTTAATGTTTCAGTTCTATTTAGGACTAAAAAACAGAATATGAATTCCAATAATTAAATAGAACAATTTCATTACTTAGTTCTAAATTTATTAACATTAGAAAGAGAAAAGCATACAAGCAAGCAAAACAAGTGGCAAAATTATCAAATACTCATTCATTTTTGCATTTTATATTTATTCTCCCCTACCAGAGAATACCAATTTTTCTTTATCACTAAAGAGATCCCTCACAACAGAAAATATTACAAAGTATAATTTAAAATGTGTCCATTTCTCCTGGATGCAAACATACATAGATTACAAGTTCTAAAAGAACAAACATTCCCAAGGAAAAGTGAGCATAGGATAGAAAAATAAAATAATGAACACATAAGATGTTGAATATTTTTTAAATACCTGATTAGTAAAAATTAATGCCATATAATCCTTAAAATTGGGTTGTAGAGAAGAAAACAGTGGTCTTCCAAGAGCTCCAAATCAGATTACAACTACAAATGCGTAACTGGTAGAGTTGCAAGATCACTCCACTCAGTTAATATCTAACAGGCGTGGCTTAGGGCTGAAGAGAAACTATTACACACCCTGAGCAACAACCGACCTAAACACAATGCTGTTACTCGGTCTAGCATTTATAAAAAGCTAGAGATTCCGACATATTAATCTGTATATTAAATGGTGAGCTCATAACTCAAACTTTGATGTAACTAGGTGGATATACTGGTACTGCAACATTTTTTAAGATTGCTGTCTGGTAACTCTACTTGAGTGCAGTGACTAACTTCATAATGATGTAAATTACTACAGCACGAACTTTTTAAAAAGAAATTATAATTCAGCTCTAATAAACTAGACTGAGTAAATATTTACAGTGTTCAAGTTATTCCGATGGAATACCACCTTTCTTTTTTTTTGCCTTTTCAGGCAACTATATTGCACCACGTATTTTTCCTCAAGAAGAATACTCAAGTCATTATAAAAGGAAAATAACCGAAAACTACTATATGACAAAAAAACTGTAACGTTGGCATGCAGTTTTAGGAAACCATAAAGATTAGCTAAAATAGTTAACAAGATATCTAGCTAAACGTTTATCTCTAAACTTGCAGTTTTATCTGATTCTCCACTTAGCCAAAGTGGTCTAATTACTGTTCCATGAACATGAAAAATATATTCCATCACACATTCCTCCTGTCTGAAATGTCCCTACCACACCACTTACTCTATTTATCACACTTCAATGCCAATTTGAATCTCACTCTCCATATGAAATTTTTCCTGGCATCTCAATTCACAATGATTTCTCTTTTTCTTCTAAATATTATTAAAAGGAAAACTATTAGAAGAAAATAGCAAGTGGTTTTATAATCTTGGAATGAGGAAAGCCGTCACAACCAAGACCTATAAGCCATGTTTGACCACACAAAAATCAACATTTCTGAAGCCCAAAGCACATGAAAAACAAAGTTAAAAGACAAAGCATCCCTGGAAAAAATATTACAACACATGATTGATAAGAGTTATACAAAGTAAATCTATAAAGAGGCAACTCACAAAAGGAAAAAAAATCCAGTGGCTAACCATTACTGATTAGGAAAATCTGAAATAACTTGTATATTTTTCACCCATTGTGTTGAAAAACTTTTAGAAAGACAGATGCTACCCAATATTGAGAGGGCATAGAAAATATGACTCTCATACATTACCAGTATGCGCATAAATTGATATAATCATCTTGGGAGGGCAATTTGGCAGTATGTATCAAAATGTAAAACTCTTTTACCCAGCAGTTTTATTTTTAGTAATACCTACAAAAGTACTCATGAGATTGTACAAGTATATAAAAGTACATACAAGGATATACAAGGATACAACACTTTTTGTAATCACAAAAATGTGGCACAACCTAAATGTCCATAGGAGGGATGAGAATGATCAAATAAATTATATCCATAGTGTAAACTATTTCCAAGCTACTGTAACTAAAAAAAAAAAAGGCAGAAAGGGAGGCATATCTAGATCTGCATATGACTACTCATAACATACTGTTGAGTGAATAAAGCAAGTTACATTGGCAAAATCTATGAGGGTTCGGGGTGGATTTTAACAGTAGCTTTTCTGGAGAGAGGGGGGATAAAGATAGACTAGAAAGAGGCATGAGAGAACTTTCTGTGGTGCTAATAAAGATCTCTCTCTTGATATGGAGTTTGAGTTACACAAGTATATGAATTTGTCAAAACCCAGCAAATGTACATTTAGGATTACACTTACATGTTCACTTAAGTGCATTTCATGGTATATAAATTTACCTTAAAAAAAGCTGTAAACCAATATTGAACTCTAGTTTATGATGTGTATATAATATATATACATATATATATATGCTGAAGTATGGAGAGGAGAAGTGTACTGATATCTGTAATTTACTTTAAAATGTATCCAAAAGAAAAATAGCAAAGAGTACTGATAAGTGGACAGCAGGATAGATGAGTATGTGATGAAGTTCAGTAAAATATTGGTACAGAATCTAAGTGATGGGTATTCATATGTTACACCATAAAATTCTTTCAATACTTGTGTTTGAAATTTCTCAAAATTAAATGTTGGGGGAAGCAAGTTATAGAATAGTTTGTATAGCATTTTTTGTTTGAAAAATATATGTATATGTGTAAAAGTAATTTCTGCATATGTATAGAAAAAAAGTCTGGAAGAAAACATATCAACGGGGTTTTAACAGTGATTATCAAAGAGCTGAGGCAGAAAAGAGTCATGAGAAGGAAAGCTTTCACATTTACGTATATATTTATGTGTTCTTCTATCAACAAATGTGTACTTCTAAATTCTTTTCAACCAACTAAAAAATAGAGAGAGCCTAAGGGACACCAACCGTACAAACAAAATATTTAATTTAAGCCTCTCTTTATCATGATATATTATCCTTGTATTAAATGCTTTTAAAATTAGTATTTTTAAAATGTAGTATAAAAGGATCAGCTGCATAGCCACATAAGATTTGTAATTCAGAAAGATGTTTCTGAAACTTGTATTATTTACAGATTATTTTTCTCTATGGAAAAAGTCTTATTTAAGAAAACATGCTTAGTTAAAATTTAATATGACAACTTAAATAAACACAAAGTAACTACATTTGCTAATGAATAATTAAGTGCATCTAAACATAAGACTCCAAGGGCACTATGCCACAAAATTCAAAAACATATTACCATGTAAAATCAAATGCAAACTTACCACTGGCAAATTCACTGAGACGTGTTGTAATTTTTCTGGTACTTGCATTTAGAGGTTTTCTCTTGACTCATTCTTTTTTTTATTTTTTAAATTACATCCCACTAAATGGATCTCTCTTCAATACCAGTTCTCCATGAGAACCTATCAATGATTTAACAAATAATGATCTCTCACAAAGATAAAAATTGTAAGCAGCTAAATATTCTAACTGAAAATGCCAATTATGAAAGTTTTAAATTTAGAAATAAGAAAAAATATTTCAACATCTGATTCTGTGCTTTCATATCCCACCCATCTCCCCAGAATGTGATCACCATTATACATAAAAGTTCTCTTTTGAAACCACCTAATTTCCATAAAATCAAATAAATAGCATTTGGGCTTCATCAAACTTCCTTGACCACAAATCACAAAATAACAATAGATTCTGCTAGAAGTATCTAATCACAATTCATAAAAAGAGAATAAAGAGTTTAAAATACAAGCTTTAGTTTAAAAAGCTTTAAGCAAAAAGTTATCCTCCTATAATAAAACCATTACAGGAGGACTGCTTGACCCCAGGAGTTTGAGACCAACCTGGGCAACATAGTGACCCCATCTCTACCCAAAAAATTAAAAAATTAGCCAGCGTGGTACTGTGCACCCATAGTCCAGCTAACTTGGGAGGCTGAGGCAGGAGGATTGCTTGAGCCTAGGAGTTCAAGGCTGCAGAGAGCTATGATGATGCCACTGTACTCCAGCCTGGGAGATAGAGTGGGGGGTGGGGGGAGGGCAGGGGATGAGGGAATGGAATGAAGAAAAATAAAAAGAGACAGGTTCTATCCTCAATGGAGACAGACTAGTAAACAGACAAGATCAATACTATATAAGACAAGTTAAGATACAGGGCAAGGGGGCAAGAATGCATTTCATATATAAATAGTAAGGGTACTGGTTCACAGGTTGCATTGCAAAATGTATTTTATGGTAAGTTGTCATCAGGAAAAGATTCCTGGAAACAGTGAAGCCCATGAGTTAGCTGGATGGGGAATGGAGGCTCTTCTGACCAAAGAAGCAGAATAAGTAAAAGTATAAAAGTAGGCAGAGAAAATCTAAGTAAACTGAAATATTAATAACTAGGATCATTGCATATAGAAGAATGGGGTAAGATGTCCAAACTTTTAACCACAACCAACTCTAAGAAATTAATTTTATAACATTACTAGTACATACAGAAATATATGAATAACTATAAAAGTTTAATGAAATGATATCACCCTTATTACATATGGCACACTCTGATGCTGCTATTCTACTTTATTTATTTATTTTTTTTTTTTAAGAGATGGAGTCTCACTATGTTGCCCAGGTTGGAATGCAGTGGCTATTCACAGGCATGATCATAGCACACTGCAGCCTTGCACACCTGGGCTCAAGTGATCCTCCTGCCCCAGCCTCCCAAGTAGCTGGGACTACAGACATGTCATACTACCACACTTAGCTTATTTTACCTTAATAAAAATATATAATGCTGGTCACAGCCTACTAAACTGATTTCATGACTCACAGGTAGATAGCCACCCTCAGATCAAAAACACTGTTAAACGATGCCAATGGGTTTGGACTTCACCCTGAATGCAGTGGAAAACCATTGAAGGATTTTAGGCAGTAAAATGCCATCATCAAATCTGCATTTTGGGAAGAATAGCAACAATATGAAGGCTGGATTTGGGTGGATGGATACAGCACTGAGACTGACTACATGCAACAAGGTAGGCTGACTACTACCCAGGTGAGAAATAATGAGGGCATATGGGGTAAGCACCCCCAAAATTGTAACTTATATGGGGAGTTGCATGTGTGTGAGAGTGTGTGTGTGTGTGTGTGTGTGTGTGTGTGTGTGTCTTAAGTGATACTTAAGACAGGAGGCATGCTGAAAAAGGGCAGATCTAGAAGAATTTAATGAGTAAAACTGATAGGACTTAGTAATCAATTGGAGAAAAGAGCAAATTCTAGGATGGCTCCCAAGTTTCTGGCTTAGAGACTGTGAAGGGTGGTACCACTCTCCAAGGCAGGAAAAGTACAAGGTTGTTAGCATGCTGCTTACCACAGCAACAACAAACTATTACATATGAGGATGTGAAAAAGACATCAAAATCACTATCATTACATTTCCATTCCTCTTATATATTTAGGGGGAATAAAAAAAAAAAAAACCTACGTTTTCTCCCAGGGTCAATCTTTCTATGGTCCATGATTATTATTAACAGATGGTCAAATGTAATCTGTTCCTATTCTAACTTTTTAAACTAATTTAAAGTGGTCTCCTTGGCTACACCTTTGCTTCTTAGAGATAAAATATAGAATGACAAAGTTAAGGAGCTGCCACCCCAATGGCAAATGAATGAATTGTTCTTCCAGAAAAAAATTTAAACAGAATTAAATGTGGTACAACAAAATGTTTTGAAACATGGCCAAAGCCAATAATGCTGCTAAGGCTTCCTACAATGGTTTCCTAATGTTTCAGCAAAGCAGTAGTTTCTTTCTGTCAGTAACATTATTAGGTAACAGCACAAGCTGATCATCTGTGAGTCAAATCCCAGTCACTCACTGGGTTAAAATCAAGAAAAATCCTACTTTACATTTACAGTTATTAGAGCTACACTGCAAACACAGCATCTGAAATGAGATTAACATTCCAGTGCTAGATCAACACTGCCACCACCACTGTAAAATCAAATCTCATGATATAGTATAAAAGTAATGCTAGGCCTAAAATTCCATAACAAAAAATATCCCAAAGTTTCAGAACTATAAAATGTCATTAAATATGTCTAATATTGCTATGTCTCAAAGAATACAATCAATAATTTATAGTGAAAGTTGTCAAATGCACCAGAAATACTTTTCCCCACAGTGCCAAGAGAAAATGGTTAATATATAAGATGAATATATGAAATTTAAAATGTATTAATTGCAACCAAAAATGAATTTAGAAAACACAGAGCTACGGCTACATACCTTTACACAAATTTATAAAGCTATTTGACTTCTGATTTTATTCTACTCTGAAAACTGGTCAAGTGTGGCAGTTACATAATTCTATCTAAACTATCAGGGTCCAGCTGACTCTAATAATTAGTCAGTGAAGTAATTCAGTTTTTTAAATGTCACACAGATATTTTGTTTATTATCAATAGAGTAGAAAATTAATCTTGTACAGATGTTAAAAATACATGGCCATGTTCAAATGAAGACATTCCTTTTTTTGTTATTTTTTTTTGATACAGAATCTCACTCTGTCACCCAGGCTAGACTGCAGTGGCGTCATCATAGCTCACTGCAACCTCAAACTCCTTGGCTCAAGCGATCCTCCTGCCTTAGCCTCCCAAGTAGCTGGGACTACAGGCACATACCACCATGCCCAGCTTATTTTTTCTATTTTTAGTAGAGACGGGGTCTCACTCTTGCCCAGGCTGGTCTCAAACTCCTGAGCTCAAGCGATCCTCCCACCTCGGCCTCCCAGAGTGCTGGGATTACAGGCGTGAGCCACCCCGCCCAGCTGACACAGACTCGTATTTACTTCTCAAGTTTTAGGTTTTTTTTCAGCTTCAGTTTGACCACTTGTAAAATGGGGATAAAATGACAGTCTACAAGGTTGCTGTTATGCTTAAATGAGAATTTGCCTAGCAAAGAAGCAGTTCCTCCAAAATGGTAACTTAACAGGGTAGTGGAGGAGAGGAAAGGAAACTTAAAGATAAGTTTTACTTCTCCTTTAGCAAACTCAGAATGAAACAATGTTCCAGGGTTCCCATAATTAAAAGTAGTGATACAATTTAACAATACATTCTCTTTCTACTTTCTCTAACATTAAAGTCTGTAAACTACTTGTCAGAGAAAAACCTCAGATATTACAGCCTTTTAGCTAGTATCATAATATTATAAGCATGTAAGGAAGTTGTATTTCCAATGTTGGCCTGAGGTCTCTTCAAGCAGAAAACTAAAAAATAGAGATTTGATCTAAAATAGAGTGACTGAACTAAAGCCCCTAAACTAAATCTCTTTCAGAAGGACTAGTCAGCTAAGGAATGAAGTGTGGAAAAATTAGTACTTGATTTCAGAAGCTATGAAATCTGTATAATTAAAGCAGGGAATTCTGAATCAATTGCTGAGTTCCCCAGAAAGACGCTGTGAAAATGTCGTTGGCAAAGTATCAAAGTATAACATATTTGAACCATCAATGGTTTCAAGAACCCACTCCAAAAAAAAGTCTTTAAATCACTACATTCTGGGCAAAACTGAACATAGCTGTTGCTCTTCATATAAACTCTGTGTACCTGCCTCATGAGTGAAAAACAAATATAAATACCTCTATTAACAATACTACACTATAGTGACACACCATCAAAATCTCCTAACAAAAAGTAGAAATAACTTGGAAGGTATGGGTAATATGAATTAAAGACCACTAAATATTGTTTCAGTCAGTACAAAATGCCTATGTGAGAATTTTCTTTAGGGAGATAGGAGTGTGGGAAAGTGGACAGAGGAAAGGCAAGATTAAATGTAAGGTAGGAACAGCAACAACAGGTAACTTTTGCTCCAAAAACAGCATGAGGAAAAACCTTCAGATACAGTAAAACCCAGAAATGAAGAAGCTTGGGCTTTTCCTGGATGTGAATCAAGCATGTTCTTCCAAGAGGGAAGGGAAGCCAGCTGCTTACCTTCTAGTACCCCCTGCACAAAGACAGATCAGGGTGGGATAGGGAATACTAAATTAGATTTTCTTCACACTAGGCTTTACCAAAGAAGGCATAAGATATAGATAGATAAATTGATTGATTTTTTTTTTTTTTTGAGACAGGGTCATGCTCTGTCCCCTGGGGCAAGAGTGTGTACAGTGGCATCATCATAGCTCACTGCAAGCTCAAACTGCTAGGCTCAAGCAATCCTCCTGCCTCAGCCTCCTATGTAGCTGGGAGTACAGGTGTGTGCCACCACACCCAGCCAAGAAGGCATGATTAAAGAATACTGACACTGTAAGAAAAATCTCTCCTCACCTGCTTGCTGAAGCTTAAAATCATGCAGTAGCTGAAAAAGTTATTTATTCTATAATTATGGACAATAAAAGGCTTAAAATCAAAAGCCTGGTTGTAATCACACAAATATTTTAAGTTAGAAGTAAAATAAAATTAATCAGTGAATGGTGAAATACTAATTTTTACCTAGCCTGCCCTTTTGCGAGAGGGGTGACAGACAGGTGAGAGCAGATACCTACTCAGTCTCTGAAATGGGAAGAAGGTTAATCTACCCTGAGAGAAATAGCACACGGGAAAAGGAGGCCTGAAAGGCAGAAGATAAACTTTGAAAATGTCACATTTTTTGCCCAGAGTAGATCTAAAGTAAATAAACTACATCACACTAAGGTGTTTTGGTCAGATAGCTATCAATGAGCACAGTGCTGCTTCACATGTCTATGAAAATGTACTTTTTAAACAAGGCTGACTCAATTTATTAGGGATTCTTAACCAACAAATCACTATTGTCACAATAAAAAAAAATTTTTCTATTTATTGTCTTTCATCTATACTTTTTATTGATTCGAAATACTTCAGATATTTTCACCTTTAATAAAAGGTATTTACACATTGATTATTTTACTAGATGCTAAATTGCCTTTTATATCTAGTGCATTTGAAAAGTTGAATCTGAGCCCTGATGTTTTTACTAAAATGATATAAAATGTGTACATTCCTTAATATAAAGGTATAAAACTGATTTTAGGGAACGACCTCTTGGCAATAAAAATTGCTTTTCCCCTGCCTTCCCTGTTATACCTAGTATAACAGTATTGATACTGCCATCATGTAACTTCCTATGCTGAAAAAGTTTTCATTGACTCACACTCAATTACAATTCCAGAAAAAAGTTCCAAGGAGACATTATTAAATTCTTCAGTCAGTTTCTTCAGTAGGCCATGGCATTATGTTATTCATGTGCTTTTCCACAGGTTCTGAATCACACATCATGAATTAAAGAAATGAGGCAGGGGGCGAATAAGTAAAATACTTATAACTCACTAATTATTAGTTCTTGTCTTAGAACCTACCTAAGCTAATGATTATGTGTATGCAATTCTAAATGCTTACATTTCTTTTATTAAACAAAGCACCCCGGAGATAGGTAATGTGCCACAGTTCTCATTATTTTCTTTAAAATACATCTATTTCATTTATTCCAACTATAGCTTCTCAGGTATGTTAGGTTTAACAGAAATCTCAAAACCTAATATAATTCCATTGTTTTATGCCCAAAATAATGAATTCTAGAATAGTACTACCCCAAAACAGTTATATAATTACACAATTTTTACTTATATTTTGATATAATTTTACTAATACTTTATGACATAAATGTTCTAAATGTATATATTAAGGGGTCTTAAATTATTTACAAACATAGCATTTGCCAAGTAAGTATGGAAAAGCTAAAATACACTTTAAAGAATTTAGGCTGACTCTATGGTTGTATAGATGACAAAACAACATGGGCCACTGATCTACCTAAGGCCCTATTGCTGAATAGTGACACAAATGGAACTAGAATCTAGTTTTTCTTTCCACGACACCAAATCTCATTTGGTTCCTTCTTTCCAACTGATTTCTCACCCCAACTCTTCTTGAAAAACTTTTCACTTTTAAGCATACAACTAAGGCAAAATAGAATATCTCTCTAAATTTTATCTTTAAAAATAAGTAAAATTTAAAGAGTCGGAAGAATTTAATGAGATATTACACCAAAAGCCTTTCAATCCAGGAATGGCACATACTAGGCAGTAACCAAACGGTAACTATTATTATTAGTCTTATTTTTACCACAAGAAAGGCAGTGAATATTTTAAAGTGCACATACTAGCACAGCAGGCCAAAGACCCATTTGACACATCTTTTTAACTTGCACTTAATTATCCTTAGTCGACTTCATTTTAGACTGTAACTTTACACTATAATTTATGACCCACCCACAATGACCTTGATCTTTTTTTTTTCCTCGTGTACTGCTATGGACTGCTGTACTGAAATATTTTCAAGTAATAATTGGTCAGGTCCTCTTAGCCCTGGAGATACAAGCATCCTCTACTGACTCACAAAGGATTTTAAAATGTGACCCAAATATGGCTTGAGAAAGACCGTAACTCAAAAGGTCGCTACAGTTAAAATCCCACGACCTATTATAGTGAATGGTAACAAGTGCGAACTGCTGCCATCCACAAGCCATTTTCTCAAACCACCCTTGGATCTGGGGGAGGGGAGTGAGAAGGTCAATAAAGGAGCAAACTATTTCTCCTCCTGCTAGTCCCCTGCCGCCTCACACCAGAGGTCTGGAAATGAATGAAAGGCTCTGTAATAGCGTAGAGAAACATGGTATCCCGGCGCAGGTCTCCGGGCAGGGGTGCAGAGAGGGAAACTGTGGTATACATGCGAGAAACTCAAGGCACATATATATATATATATATATATATATATATATATATATATATATTTTACTACCCCAAATCATCTCGACTACAGCAGGAACCCACCCACCACCACTTATGGGAGGGGCACGTGGCAGGCGGCTGCCGCTCTGGCAGAAGATGCTCTGAGCAAGGCCAGGCCTGGGGCGAGGGGGGCACCGAGCAGCCCCGGGGATCCGAACTGAGGCAGGGGCAGGTGCGGGGAGGAGGAAGGGAGGCCCGGGAGGGCGCTGGGACAGGTGAGAGCCGCCCGGCCGGAGGAGCAGCGGGTGGAGCCGGGCGAGGCGGGGCCGAGGGGGCCTGCGGGGGCCGAGGGGGCCGGGCCGTCCGAGCCCGCGCCCGCACACACTCACCGTCGCCGGCTGGCTCGCCGCTCGCCGTGGCTGCTCTCGCGACCGCCAGCGGCTCTTCCCCTCCTCCTCCTCCTTCGGCGCTGGCGCCGCCGCCGCCGCCGCCCAGGCCCGGCCGCGCTCCCTTTCCGCTTCCGGGAGCCTGAGCGCCTGGACCGGCCGAGTGGGTGTCCGCAAGCCCGCGTGCCCGCGCGGGGAGGGATCGGCAGCCGCCGTCGCCGTCTCTGCTTCGCGCCCAGAAGCCGCGATGGGAGCCGCCTAGGGCCGAAAGACCAGAAATCGCGCCGTGGCCCCAAGCCGCGAGCCCAGTGGGACGGCGGTCGCCAGAACACACGTACCTGGCGCACCTCGGCGCCTCCGCCCTCCCCTGCTACCCGCTTCCCAGCCCTGCCCCAGCAGTCCTTCTCCTTGTCCCTCCGCCCTCTGCATGCCCCCCTCCGGAGAGGCAGGAGAAGGGCCTTATCCCAAGGATTGCATGCATCCTCCTTCCTTCTAGGTGTGTCGCCAGCAGGCCTCTCTCCCCACTAAGGCGGTGTGGATGTCCCATGGTACCTTGCTTCAAAGTGCGGTCTGCGGCGACAGCATCCTCTGGGAACTTGTTAGAAATGCACACTCTCAGGCCTGTTGAATCAGTTTCTGCGCTTTAACAAGATCACCAGGTGATTCCTGCGGGTGCACCTTAAAAATTGAAACACTGCATTCTAGTGCATGATCTCATCCACTTCAGACCCTCTACTGGATACCCTAGTCCTCCAAGATTTTTCCTATTCCTGCTGGCACCCTAAATCCATACCCAAACAAACTTTACTTATATTTCAGGAGACCTCCAAAAGTTGCCGGCTTTCCCAGGCCTGCAACGTGGGAAAAATAGACACAACCTTGCACGTAATCCGCCTCCCAATCTAATCTGGTATCTTTATCATACACCAGAGATACACTGAAACCTTTTCCACCTCACTCCAGCTGACCAGTAATACTTTGAGACGTTAAACTGTTTGCAGTAGTGCGGAGCTGGATCTTTGTACCCACATGCCACAGAAGGAAATAGTGCGGATGGAAAAAATATTACTTGTGGTATAAAATCTGTACTCCTTATAAAGTGGAATAGAAAGCCCTCCACAAACAGGTCCCTCCCCACCTCTCCAGTCTTAGCTCCAATTAACTTGGCTTCCTTCCCCATTCTAGATTGCCCTGCTCTCTGATGATCTTAATCCTATCTGAATTTGAGAGTCAGCTGAAATCCTACCAGCCCAGGATTCTCTCTCACCACTGCACTTATGTAGCACATATTGTATTAATAGCTTGTTGTACGCCCTTATGTTACCATGTATTGCTAGGGATTTTAAAATGTGTTATGTCCTGGTTTCTGAACTAATTACAAACACCTCACAACCTTAAAGACTTCTTTTGATTAGTAGATATCAAAGTGGGGTTCCCAGGCTAGCAGCATCAGCATCACTGGGAACTTATGAGAAATCCATATTCTCTAGCCCCACTGCAGATTTACTACTATATTAGAAACATTGGAGATGGAGCCCAGAAATCTGTGTTCTAACAAGCCTTCCAGGTAATTCTAATGCACACTCAAGTTTTGGAATTACTGACCTAGATTATTGTCTCACACCCCAAAGGAACCTAATCGTAGGGATTGATTTGACTATATGCAGGTTTTATTGCCTTTTTTGTTAACAAATAAGTTCCCCCATTCATGCATAGCTAGGTTGGAATGATGGTCACAATAGCTTTTGGAAGAATTATCTTTAATTCTCATGATACATTTGATGTACTAGGATTTTTATAACTTGGTTTGTTTGAAAAGGAGAAAATAATGAGTCACTTTGAAGGAAGAAGAAACACGTGGATTCTCCCCACTCAGCTACCTGAATTGCATATTATTTTGCTCTCTCTTCAAATACCCGTGTGAGAGGGAACAATTTGTGTCAAATGATCTCAAGAATGCCAAAATGAGAATTGGTTGACAGGCCCATGAATGCACATGACAATTGAAGTGTGCAGATTTTTCAGTCACTTTTTTGAATGAGTTAACCTGTCCTATATCAGCCAAATCAATTCCACAAAGAATTTTCTAGGAAAGAAATGGAAAGAAATAAGTGGCAAGAAAAACAGTCTCAAAATTATGACCCTTTTTAGCATGGGCAGTTAAGAAATATAATCAAAGGCCTGCCTATCCCTACTTTGAAGGTCAAATTATCTCATACTATCATCCATGCTAAGCATTGATTGCATTGTATTGCAACCCATATATTCAGACACCTGTGTCACAATGAGGGAGTGGAGGAGATATGGCATCAGGTAATCTTTTTGAAGAGCTTTTCTATTTACCACAAGCATGGAAATAAGATATATGTCACACACTATTTATTCCCACCAGAATTCTAGTCTACTTCCTGGGGCCTGTGATGAACTGAAACATGATTAATAATCAAACTAATATTTATCTGGGAATAGAAAAAGTAGACAAGGACAAAGTAGCATGCTTCCATTGCCAACTTAGCTTCCAGCAAAGGCACAGTCAGGGAATTTATGTGGATAAACTCAGCCAACTACTGTGCTTCTCTGCCGTGACTAGAGAGGACTGGATTTTACTGCAATTTCCAAAAGTCAGTGCAGTCCAGAGTTTAATCAGTACTGCCTAATAGCCCTTGGCAGCTTTGGGTGGATGGCGTTCTCCACCTGCCCAGCTGGGTACCATGCCCTAAGCACCCACATTTGATGCACATTCATGATTTCTTGGTTGCTTATAGTCATCTCCCACATCTGTTTGAATGGCAGAGTGCCCATTTCACAACAGCCTAATATTTGAAAAGTTATTCTTAACCTCTTTTGGGTTACACATCTCTTTGAACATCTGATGAAAGTTGTGGACCCTCTCCCCAGCAAAGTGTGTGCACAAACACAAATATATATAAACATGTACATATATATTTGTATATAAAGTTTCACAGGCTGCCCCACGTTGCCACACCTCCAGAGTATCACAACAAAGCCATGACATTCAGGCTAAGAACTTTCCCTATGATGTAAAGAGTAAGTCAAAGAAAATTTTTTCCCCAAATATCAAGGAAAACTCTAAAAGAACCGCTGCATGCTTAGGAAACAAAAAGAAAAAGCAACACTAAATAGAGTTACAAGCAAAGTGCTATGGGAGTGCTAAAGAAGAAACCAGTAGTTTCAACAGGGTGGTTCAGAGACGGCTTCATGGAGAAAGGCTCTTGCATTAGGTAAAAGAGAATAGGATTTTGATTGGGACAAAAGAGGGAAAGAAATTTCAGGAGAGGGGAAAGTATGAGCAGAGACATGGAGACATAAAAGTGCAAGGGTCTATCTGGTGTGGCTTAAATGTAGAGTACATGGAAAGACAGAGAGGGAGATGGAGAGGTAGAACAGATTCAAACCATGCGGAGCCTCAGAAACAATGCTATTTCCAATGCAGAGCTGTTAGAGAAGGCTATTAATGACTTACTCTTAGCTGGAGAAGACTCTGTTAGTGAAGCCTGTGGCATTATCAAAAGACAAAATAGTGGGGCATCTGGAGAGGTTCTAAATATTCTAAATTTGAGCCTGTTAAGTGAAGCCACATGGCTTTGCCTCAGCTTTTTAGGGTTGCTTGCTATTTGCTCTAGAAGTTTCTATCAAAGTAAATCAAGACGAACCTGAGATTCTTACACTTGGATAAGTACCAGTGAGGAAATATATCCTGGTGAATGTTCAGGTGAGTTTAGAGTCCGGGATGCAGAACAAGCTAAAATTGGTTCAGGATTGAAAGAGTGAAAATCAATTTGGACAGAAAACAGAAAAGAAGTCCTGCCTCTAATCAGGCTGGGAGGACAGACACAAATAAAGCCAGCTGCAAAATTAACAGGAAACAATATTTCTGCCAAAGTCATGCAGCAGTTATAAAGTGCCATAATGACCTTTTCTTTGGGTGATTACTGACTTCTCACCAATGACACCCCAGACCACTTGCTAATTTAACTTATTACTAGAGACACCCAATTGTTCAACCATCATCACTTCATGACAGCATCCAGTTCCTAGTTAATTCCCCTCTTTTTTTAATCCCATCTTAAAATATCCAATCCAGAACAGATCTCTGCTTCCCTTAGAACACAGATGGGGAAGCTTTTCATATTGGAAGGCCACATTAATTTGGCTGTAATCAAATAAGGCCACATTCAAGAAACCTCAATTAAATATATTTAAAAATGTACATTATTTTGTAAAAATC
>NW_012155840.1:2282258-2283348 GCF_000956105.1 Propithecus coquereli
GTAATGAAAAAGTGGAAAAACTCAGATTTCTGAGCATACCCTGAAATCACTGAATCAGACTCCCTGGGTGTGGAACCCAGAAAGAGGTGTTGGCAATAGGTACCTGGAGTAAGTTTTAGGCCTAATAATAGTTGATAATTATTGAATTCGAATGCTAAATGATGATGGAGAAAAAAAGTGCAATAAGTGTGTGATAAAATTAGCAACTTAGAAGAGAGATGGAGCAAGATAGGAAAGTAGTACTTCACCAGTGATTGTCCTCCTCAAGGGAGACATCAATTTAAACAAGTATCTGTACATAAAAATATCTCATAAGAGCTAAGAAAACCAGATGAGAAATCACAGTACCTGATTGTAATGCAAAAATAAGAAAAGATGCACTGAATAGGGTAGAGAGGTCAGTTTTACATTACTCACAACAACCCTCCCACAACCCCAGGCAGCACAGCATGGAGAGAGATACTGTCAACTTGGGGGAAAGAAAGGGAAGTGAGCATAGATCTTTGCCTCGGACCCCAGTAATAGTGGGCCTGCCACAGTAAAACTTACACTAGGCAGACCCCTACAGCATCTTACTCCAGGCCATTACCCATGGACTGAGTCTCAGTACCAGGCAGGACCACACAGCTCCAGGTTTTGGGCTTGCATGGTGGACTCAATCTCCAATCTGCATCACCCTTGGGTTAACTTCAGTGGACCTGGGCTCCAGAAAGCTCTCAGTGGCAGGCAGCCCTTAGTGGCCCCAGGTTTCTGAGGTATTCATTAGTGCTGCAACAATCAGAGCAGGCCCTGGGCTTCTGGCAGTGCCACATTGGCCACAGTGGACCCTGAGCTTCTGGCATGCTAGAAGCCCAAAGTGCCCCAATGCCATGCCAGCCACATCTTCCCCGGGCTTCTGGTACACTCCAAAACTGCAGAGCAGCTGCAGAATTTTCCCAGACAAAACTAGTCTGAAAAGACTGGGATAAGAACCCACTTCTTCAAATACAAAGGCATCAACACATGACCACAAGAATCAAGAACAATCAGGGAAACATAACATCACAAAATGGACAAAATAAGGTGCCAACGACTTGACTCAAAAAAAAAA
>NW_012155840.1:2283398-2291184 GCF_000956105.1 Propithecus coquereli
CTACTAAGTACTTAGTGATTTCAAAAAATGAAAACTATTTGTTAGTTTTAAAGTTAACTAACATTTTAATGACTTTGTTGTGTCTGTTTTTTGTTGGAAAGCATTTGAATATTTGGTTGCAGCATGGAGGTCTGCAGTTTCAGTTGATCCTCTAGATGGGTATCAGTCATTTGTGACCTTAAGGGCATCTTGATTTGGGTTAGGCAGGTGAATGTACATTAGCAGCAATAAGTGGCTGGAAAGCAAGAAAGCATTTTTCAGGCATGTTGCTGAAGGCCTGGGTATTCTACTGCATTTTTCCACATTTCAGTTGGATCTATCTTAGCATCAAACAATGACTTTCAAATGTCATCTACAGAGAGCTCAATGAATTCCATCTGTACTTCTTTAGGTGCTTTGGTGATATCAACTAGGTGAGGCTGAAATGCTAATTTGAGTGTGATGTCATGATTCTCAAAGTCAGTGAACCTTTCATTGTATTCTCCAATTAATAGGTCTATAACAGCTGGATATTCTTCAAATGATTCTCATATATCATCCTGCTCATCGATGATCTTTGCTAACTGAGGAAAATGTTCATTTGAAATATCCTTTTAAAGAAAAAGTGTTTTGAAAAAAGATAGCTCTTCTTGAAATGCTTGGATTTTTTTTTTTGCCACATATCATATGTAAACTTAGTTTTACCATGCAAAGAAACAGTCAAGTTATTTTGATTTGACATAATATCACACAGAAATGCTCATTCCAATAGAAATCTTAGTTCAATAATTCACATTGATGATTCTGTTCTTCATAAAATTTATTTTCTCACAGAGATAAAATTTTGGCTAACACCTGTCCCTATGATAGCCAATGTACTTTAGAATGACATGGCAAATCCACACTGAATACCTCATCATTCAATTTTAGCATGGTATGAAACTGATGATGCCGTGTTGCATTTGCACATATATAGTTAACAATACTTATAACTTGTTGCAAAGTGTCACTTAAAATAGTAGCTTTAGCACAGAGATTTTGCTGATACAAGACACAATGAAAAGAAATGAGAGCATCTGGATCTGTCAATACATTTTTTATTTGTACAATAAACCCTTTATGTTTTCCTGTCATGGAAAGTGCACCATCTGTACATACACTCACTAAATTTACCAAATTCAATCCAACTACATTATATTTATCTTGAAAGTTGTTGAAGATATCTATTCCTGTGTTCTGTTCCCAACAGTGCCCAAAACGAGTAACTTTTTGTAGCAAAGAAAATCTGCTGTTATGACCTAAATGAAGTAAAAACTTATGCCGAGTCAGTAGTATCAGTTGATTCATCCAAAGCAATTGAATAATATATATATTTTTTGAAGTATTGCATAAAGTTGTTCTATTAAGTTGAAGAAGGCTAATTCATGCTGCTGATCAGTTATGATTCTCCTTGAAAGAGGCAGTTGTTTGTACTTTGAAATGTTATTGGGGTCTAAACATCCTACAATATAGACAATGCATTCTTTTACAATTTCTAAATCACTGAATGGCTTCCTTTTATTCCCCAGTATATAAGCTACTTTATAAGTTGCTTCAGTGGCATTATTTCCAGGTCATATTGCTGCTTGAAAGAATTGGCTTTGCTTTTGCCTTTCATCTTTTCATTTTGGTGATACAACCTTTCATGCCTCTTCCTATGATTTAAAATATTTGTGGTCCTTATAAGTGTTACAATGTTGATGAGCACTGAATTTCTTTAATGTTGGTATTGCAGTATCACAAAGCAAGCAAATCATCCTATTTTTAGCAGAAACAAGGTAATATTGCATTTCCCAATCCTCATTAAAAAATCGGTTTTCTTCTCTTGGTCTTCTTTGACAGATGGGCTGTTAAGCAGACAGAATTAAAAAATACCGTCGAGCTGTGCAACTATTCACAAATTCCACTTCCAACAGAAAAACAGTGCACCATTGTCAAAAGCTGATAACAGACTGGTGTACTCAACCCCCATCAACTCTTGTCAACCAGCCTCATGCGGTAGAGACACCAGTCAGGCAGAGGAAGTTAGAACTAAATCATGAGCATAGCAGCCTTCAATTTAGCCCTTATTGCTTACTAATGTTCTAATTGTGCTGGTCAATCTGGGAGGATTATTTCATTGAAACTTATCTTATTCTTTGGTATTTTAAATATGTTAATTTTAAAGGTAATATAAAAATGAACAAAAATGTATTAATTAAAAGGATTTGTTCTGTAAAATTCGGATTCAGAGGCTACACTTAAGGACCTAGAAGGCCACAGGTTCCCCACCTATGCCTTAGAACCTCTTCAAAATCCTTCAAAAGAAGTTCAGTTTGCAAAAGTTGCCTCCCTCCTCCCTCTTGTCTAGAAGTGCCCTCCCTCCCCGCAAGGCAATAAAGCTGATCTACCAGGCTTATTCCTGATAGTCTTTGGCTGATTAGGTATTAACAACACATTTGATGATCAAAGCCTCCAATTGTCAGGACTCAAAGTCAATATTCTCTAGGAAAGAGTCTCCCTTTCTGTGTCAATGGCACAATAAAGTAGCTGCCATTCCCCGTAATGAGGCTTGTAAGTTCACACAGGGATTCTTTCTATGTGGGAAGAAGTGACGTTTTGAGCAGGTCACCTTGATTCCTCATCCTTTGAAGAAATGTGGATCACAGTAGAAAGTAAAAGAAAAAAAGTGCTTTTTATAAAATTTTTGTGAGTAAAATCTACTTAGACAATAGCTTAATTTAAGTAAATGGGATTAACAGAGTCCCAAGATAGTGGAGAAGTAAAACAGGTCTAGAAAGACAAGAAAAAGTCCTTCCCTGTTAAAATGTAAAGAATATATAAAAGTAGGGCAATTTTGACAATGCCAACTTCTTTGCATGAAGGACAGAAATTGAGTGAGATTTTTGTTGATTTCATTATAAAGAAATCGCAAAAAGTGGCAAATGTTATAGCAATAGATAAATAAAGTGTGTCTCTAGGGCTGAATTAGGGAAACGAGTTCAAGGTTGCAATATGGCTTTGGGCGATCTCTACCAGCGAGACCACGAGAATGGATTGGGACAGCAAGAAAAGGCATATAGTAAAAGAAGAGAGACAAGAGCAGAATCTTGAGAAACAACAACAGTGCCTTTAAGGATTAGATAGAGAAAGAAAGAATTCAAGAATCTCCTCTGTTTCAATTAATTACAAGTCAACATATCCAGCCCTATTTTCTATTGAACACCAGAGCCTTAAATTCTAGAAGCCCCACCTACATGTTTGTTATTAGGGCTCAAATGGGTCAATCATGAAAAATAGAAGAGGGAGAAGGTACCATTATTCTTATACAAGGCAGGTTAAGGCTCCCTGTCACCCTTCCTCTAAGAAACTCCTTGTTATTTATATTCAGGGACAATTAAAAATATCCACCAATCTCTTGGCCACTGCCCTTTTATTTTTAATCTGCTCGCCTTTTAAATATGTATATCTCCATTAATAGCTTAAGAATAAACTTGTCACTTTGTACCCCAGATAAGGCAAAGGATGTTGTGAATGGTTTTCTCACTGGCCCACAATTTCTGCAACAGGAAGAGTGAGTGATAAAAAAGAATCAGAAGTCTCTCCCTTGACTGAGAAGTTATCAGGGCCTCCTCTGCAGAGATTTGGCTGTCCTTGTCTACTCTCACACACAAGGGGGAAAATGCCAACTTGGGGACACTTTGGATCAGGGGTCAACAAACACATTCTTCAAAGGATCAGATAGAAATAGTTTTGGCTTTGTTCACAAAACAGTCTTTGTTATAACTATTCAAATCTGCCAATGTATTGCAAAGCAGCCATAGATCCTATGTAAATGAATGAGGATAGCTGTGTAACAATAAAATTTTCTTTACAAAAACAGGTAGCAGGCTTTATTTGTCCCCATGTGTCAGAGCTTTGGGACCCCTACAGATTTCCTGCGAATGATGGGAAACTCAATCTCAGAAAAGAGTACAGTGGAGAACGACTGCCTGGCTTTGTTCCCTGACTCTAACACTACTAAGTGTGTGTTACTTAATCACTGATGCCTCAGTTTCCTCATCTGTAAAAATGGGAAAATAACAGTCATTGTCATAAATTGCATGAAGGGTAAATGAATCAATATGTGCCAAGCACTTAGACCTAGATCTGGCAAAAGAAATGACACAATAATTGTTGTTGCTATTATCTCCAGGTAGAAGGCTAAAGACAGTGTACCATCTAAATAGGATCTGAACATTGCTTTGGATAAGAAATAAAAGTATATAAAGCCCCTCTCACTGGTTTATATCTCTTGCTGTCCCCCAAATTTCTGTCTCATTGGCATTTTAAAAATAAAAAGAGCCCCATTCCAAAGTGAGAAGAAAACCCAAGTTTTGGCAGGTCCCAAAAGAATGTTCCACACATTCCTCAAAACTTCAGACTCAACATGTTCAAAAACTAATCTTTCACCACCACCGACTCTATTTCTTCCCCTAGTATCACAATTCCAGAAACAGCTGCTGTCTCAGCTCAAAAACTAAGAACATCTCTTCTCAATCCATCTATACCCAGTCACCAAACTCTGTCAATTCCATTTCCATGATATCTTTTGAGTCTTTTCACTTCCTTATATCCCTACAGTACTACCTTAGTTCAGGTTGCCATTTTTTTCACCCTGTACCACAGGAACAGCCTTCCTTCCTCTAATCTTGCCCCTACCCCGTCCATTCTGCACAATGTCACTCACAGGCTCTTCCGTAAAAACACATGCAAGCACTCTTATCATTCTCTTTTTCATGTCTTTATTGTGAACTGAAACCTCCTTAGCATGCCATAAAAGTTCTTTCCTGATCTGGCCTCTTCAATCTCTGTTCCCGTCTCCCAACTCCCTCTTCTGCCTTTCATTCCAACGTATGTTTCAGTAGTACTGAACTGCTTGCTGGGCCATCATTTTCCCTGCCCTCCCAGCTGCTAACTCCACACTCATCCTTCAGATCTCTGGTAATCTCTTCCTTTGAAACAACTCGTCTAAGTTAGGTACCTTCCTTTGAGCTCCCATAGGATTCTCTTGACTCATTTATCATAGATGTTGCCATGTTATAATTATTTGTTTGCTTACACGTCTTCCCCACAAGACAGTGAGCTCCATGAAAGAACAAATCCAGACTTATTTGTGTTTGTCTTTCTATTGCTTCGACAATGCCAGATCCATCATAGGTATTCAGTAGGTTGGTTGAATTAATAAATGACAAAACCAAAAAAGTACAAAGGGAGAATTAGAGTGGTTGACAGGCCCTTGGAGAGGGATTTGGATCTGGTCTTTGTCCATTCCTGATCCTGAGGGGTTTGCAGAAGTCCAGGGAGGGGAGAGAAAGGTGGGGAGAGGCAGGGGGATGCTCAGGGATCCTAAAGTCTGAAAAAAAGTTGATTACAAGGCTTGATGAAAGACCATTGGATTTAGAAACTAGAATTTTCTTGGGAAACTCAGAGTGAATTTTTAAAAACTAGGTAATTTAAATTAAAAGAGAGATTATTTGGAAATAGAGGCAGTTAGGCATAGATTATTGCTGCAAGAAGTTGGTATTAAAAGGAGTTAATTGTTTATTTTCCATTTTTGTTTTATAATTATAATGGGGAAGCCTGAGTTTGTCTATAAGACAAGATCATTAAAAGAGAATAGAAAGACAAGTTAGAATCAGGAGCTTAAACAAGGTATGGGACAGGAGCACCAGCAGAATCAAGTCCAGATAAGGGGGTTATCTTTGCTAGGGGAAGAAACAGTTATCTAATTTGCAAAGTCAGAAGCAAAAGAAGAGCCAAATGGGAGATATTGAAGGGGTGAAGAGGAAAACTGAGAGTTTACATTTAAAGACACAATAACAGGCAGTACTGAGCTCTCAGTAAGGGAAAGGAAAGAGGAGAGTGCTCAGCACCAGGAAAGGATGTGAAGAGACTGCAGGAGACAGCATTCATTGCTCAGGTGGAGATAATGCTGACTAGAGAAATAAAACTGAGTCCTTCAAGGAAAACCTCAGTACTAGGGGTATTAAAAATAGTACTTTCTGGTATATCTTATGGCTCCAAAACACTTTGGAGAATTAATTTTTGTTGGTTTCCAAATATATTAATTCAGCAGACCTGCTTTGAGTTCATGTTATCCAGATCTAATAAATGGAAAAATTTAGGTCACCTGGCATTTCACCTTCGACATACCGAAGGGGATGCCTCAGCCTTAGTTGATAAAAATGTGGATCGCTTGGATGCAAAAGCAAACAGAGATGCCTGAGAAAATTCCATAGGCAATGTAGGCTCAGAGTGTCATCATGAACAGCCTTGTGCAAGCAAACACACAATTGAGGAATTCAGTAGAATCAATGCTGAAAGATTGACCAACTACTTAAAAGTCACTGACAACATCTTGGATTTATAAAATACTTGTGCTGCTTTGGAGAGTGATATCTACCAAACTCACACACATACGTAACACACACACACACACACACACACTCATCATTTCTGTTAATAACCTTGTTCCTTTGCTTTCTTAGTCAAAGAGTAACTTTCACTATAACTATTACAGAAATAAAAATTCACTCTCAAGCTCATACCTGTTCTAGCAAGCAACTTCCTTATTCACTCCTCTTTCTCCAATCCCACTATTTTCTGTTTGGAAAAAACATGGACATATGACACTATGAAAATCACATAGATAAATAGTAAAATGGGCTCAACCTCAGATTTAGAAAAGCCTACACTCAGGAATCATCCCCAGGCCTAGATCTGTGAAAGCCAGCATTCTGAGAGTCTCTTTCCTAAAGCCATCTGATTGCAGTTGTACTGTCATTTATTAATTGCCACGGGAACCACCAGCTGTCATCATGAAATCTTTTATGGGCACACTGTAAATATTAAAATGGCATATTAAAATTATACCATATGCAGCAGCAGCTGATGCTATTTTATGAAGACAATATTAAAGAGTGTGCAGATTTATCACACTACAACTCCCATGATTCCTATTTCTTACAGCTCCCCTAAAACATGATACTAGGCCACAATTTTAACTCTTTAATCACAGCAGGGAGTAATTTGACTGATCATGTACACTGAAGCAAACTTTATTCCTTAAACCAAGGGTTGTCACTGATGTAGATGCCATTTTGTGTACTCAACAGTCAGTTTTTCACTGTAAAAATGAGGGCAGAAGGATTTTCTTTGAAGTTTTCCAGAGCAGAAAAGAGCATTATACTTTTCTTAAAGTTAAAATCAGTATGTGGGAGTGGATCCTAAGACCTATATGACCTGTCTGTCTTGGCTTGGACTATGTATCAAGTAGAATGGACATTCTGGCTAGATGGAACATCCGTCTGATGTGCTCTATGTAATCTTCCCAGAATTAACTTGAGACTTAGACTTATTTGGGTTGTCTTATAAGTCCTGCTTGCTCCCCCAAACTCTCCTCTATTGGCCCACCATAATGTCTGAAACTCCACCATTATACTTGAGACAGCTAGATCCAAATTCACATGATATTTTGGAAATATTGTTAATTTTCTTAAGAGTGATCGTAATATCATTATTAAGTAGGAGAATATTCTTATTCTCAGGAGAAACATGCTGGAGTATTAAAGGTGAAGTGTCATAATATTTAAAATTTACTTTCACATGCTTCAATGATATAAAAATATGTAGTAAATACACATACACACTCATTCATACAAGTTGATATATAAAGCAAATATGGCAAAATGTCAACAATCATTGAATTAACGTGGAAGATATAGAGGTATTCTTGGTACTATTTTTT
>NW_012155840.1:2292574-2319219 GCF_000956105.1 Propithecus coquereli
AGCAGCAAAATAGCAAATATTTGAGCCAAAGGAACTAAAGAAGAAGAAGAGTAAGATAAGAGAGTGGAAAGCTTATTTAAAAAAATAGTAGCAGTAAACTTTCTAAACCTGGAGAAATATGTAAATATTCAGGCATAGGAAAGTTAAAGGTCTCTAATCACATTCAATCCAAATAAGACTACTGCAAGACATATAATCAAAATGTTAAAAATCAAAGAAAAAGAGCAGATTCTGAAAGCAGCAAGAGAAAAGAAGCAAACAATTTATAGAAGAGTTTCAATACAGTTGGCAGCATACTTCTCAGCAGAAACCTTATAAGCCAGGAAAGAGTGGAGTGATATATTCAAACTACTGAGGAAAAAAACTCTGCCTACCAAGAATACCATACCCAGCAAAGCTGTCCTTCAGAAATGAAGGCAAGATAAAGACTTTCTCAGACAAATAAAAGCTGAGGGAGTTAATCATCACCAGTCCTGTCTTACAAGAAATGCCTAAAGGAGTTCTTCAAGCTCAAAGAAAAGGATGCTAATGGGTAAGAACAACAACAGCAAAAATCTAAAAGCACAAAACTCACTGGTAAAAGTAAGTACACAATCAGATTTAGAATACATATACCTCTCAGTTATGATGAGATTATGATAGACCCATTGTAAGTTGAAAGTTGAAAATGCATTTAATGCTGGCAACATGGCAGACAGTCCTTGACTTACGATGGTTCAACTTATAATTTTTTTTGACTTTATGAAGGTGCTAAAGTGATATGCACTCAGTAGAAATCATAAACCCGTTATAAGTCATATGGAGCTTCTCAACTTATTACGTGGTTACATCCCAATAAAACTATTATAAAGTAAAAAAAAATTGTTGAGCCATCATAAGGCAGAGACCATCTCTATTCTAATACTGTAATGGTGGAAAATAAATCACTTATATCCTTAGAATGCAGGTTAAAAACAGAACTATTAAAAATAATAATAGCTACATAACAATTTTGTTAAGAGATACGCAACATAAAAATGTAAATTGTGGCATTAAAATTCAAATTATTAGGGGATAGTGAATAAAAGTATAGAGGGTGGGTTTTTTTGCACTCAAAGTTAAGTTTTTATCAACTAAGAATAACCTACTATAACTATTAACATAAGATAGTTTTTTTGGTAAGCTTCTTGGTAACCACAAAGCAAAAGTCTGTAGTAGATACACCAAAATTAAAAAGCAAGGAATCAAAACATATCACTAGAAAAAAATCACTTATCCACAAAGGAAGACAGCAAGAGAGGAAGTTAGCAACAAAAGATCTACAAAACAACTAGAAAACAATTAACAAAATGGCGGTAGTAAGTCCTTACTTATCAGTAATTACCTTGAATGTATATGAATTAAATTCTCCAATCAAAAGACATAGAGTGTCTGAATGTATTAAAAAAAATAAATACAACAAGACCCAATTGTAGGCCACCTGCAAGAGACTCGCTTCACCTGTAAGGATACATATAGTCTGAAAGTGAAGGGATGGAAAAAGATATACTATGTAAATGGAAAGCAAAAGAGAGGAGGAGCAGCTATACTTATATCAGGCAAAACAGACTTTAATTCAAAAACTTTAAAAAGAGACAAAGAAGGTCATTATATAATATTAAAGGTATCAATTCAGCTAGATGATATAACAGTTTTAAGTATGTATGCACCAAACATCAGATCATCTTAAATATATAAAGCAAATATTTATAAATCTAAAGGGAGAGAGAGACTGCAATGCAATAATAGCAAGGAACTTCAACACTCTAATTTAACAACAGACAGATCATCCAGATAGAAAATCAATAAGGAAACATAGAAAAACAGAACTTACACAACACTCTAGATCAAACAGACGTATGTAGAACATTCCATTCAACAGCTGCAGAATGTACATTTTTCTCAATTATACATGGAACATTCTCCAGAATAGATTATATGTTAGGCTACAAAACAAGTCTTAACAAATTTAAGATTAATTTATCAATTATCTTTTCTGACCACAATGGTATAAAACTAGAAGTCAATAACAGAAGAACTTTGGAAAATTCACAAATACATGGAAATTAAAGAACATACTCCTGAACAACTAATAGGTCAATGAAGAAGTTAAAAGGAAAATTTAAAAATTTCTTGAGACAAATGGAAACACAACATACCAAATGTGTTTCCTGAAAATGGAAACACAACATACCAAAACCTATGGGAGATAGAGGAAGCAGTTCTAAGAGTGAAGTTTACAGAAATAAATGCCTACATCAAAAAAGAAGCAATATCTCAAATAAACAACCTCATATTGCACCTCAAGAAACTAGAAAAACAAAAACAAACTGAGTTCGAAGTTAGTGAAAGAAAGACAATAATAAAGATCAGACCATAAATAAATAAAATAAAAACTAAAAAAAAAAGTAGAAAAAATAAGCAATACTAAGAATTGGTTTTCTGAAAAGATTAAAAAATCAACAAATCTTTAGCTACACTAATTAAAAAATAAAGAGAGAAGACTCAAATAAATAAAATCAGAAATAAAAAAAGAGATATTACAATTGATTCAACAGAAATACAATGGATCACAGGAGAGTATTATGATCAACTAAATGGCAACAAATTGTATAAACTGGAAGAAATGGATAAATTCCTTAACACATAAAACCTACCAATACTGAATTATGAAGAAATACAAAATTTTCACAGACCAATAATGAGTCAGTAGATTCAATCAGTAATAAAAAGTCTAGCATCAAAGAAAACCACAGAACCTGACGACTTCACTGCTGAATTTTATCAAACACTTAAGGAATAACTAATACCAATTCTTATCAAATTATTCCAAAGAATTAAAGTGGAATGATTACTTTCAAACTCCTTTTACAAGGCTAGCATTACCTTGATACCAAGGCCAGACAAGAACACTACGGGCTAATGTCCTTGATGATATACATGCAAAAATCCTCAACAAAATACTAGCAAACCAAATTCAACAGCAAATTTAAAAGATCATTCACCATAATCAAGTTGGATTCATGCTAGGGATACAAGGATGGTTCAATGCACATAAATCAATAAATATGATACATCACATTAACAGAATGAAGGAGAAAAACCATATGATTATTTCAATAGATGCAAAAAAAAAAAAGATTTTACAAAGTTCAACATTTTTTCATGATGAAAACTCTCAACAAATTAGGTATAGAAGGAATGTCTCTCAACAAGAATGACCATACATGAAAAACTCATAGCTAACATACTCAACAAGCAAAAATTAAAAGTTTTTCCTGTAGAGATCAGGAACAAAGCAAGAATACCCACTCTCGACACTTCTATTCAATATAGTACTAGAGGTCCTAGCCAGAACAATTAGACAAGATTAAAAAAAAGGCATCCAAACTGGGAAAGAAGATGTTATATTATCCCTGTTTGCAGATGATATAATCTTATATATACAAAACCCTACAGACTCCACTAAAAAAACTGTTAGAACTAGTATACAAATTCAGTACAGTTGCATAATACGAAATCAGCATACAAAATCAATAGCATTTCTATACACTAATAGCAAATTATCTGAAAAATTTTTTAAAATCCCATTAACGATAGCTACCAAAAAAATAAAATAAAATCCTTGTATAACCAAGGAGGTGAAAGATCACTACACTTAAGACTATAAAACATTGATGAAAGGAATTAGAAGAAGAGGCCGGGTGCAGTGGCTCATGCCTGTAATCCTAGCTCTCTAGGAGGCGGAGGCGGGTGGATTGTTTGAGCTCTGGAGTTCGAGACCAGCCTGAGTAAGAGCGAGACCCCGTCTCTACTAAAAATAGAAAGAAATTAATTGGACAACTAAAAATACATAGAAAAAATTAACCGGGCATGGTGGCACACGCCTGTAGTCCCAGCTACTCGGAAGGCTGAGGCAGAAGGATTGCTTGAGCCCAGGAGTTTGAGGTTGCTGTGAGCTAGGACGACGCCACGGCACTCTAGCCCGGGCAACACAGTGAGACTCTGTCTCAAAAAAAAAAAAAAAAAAAAAGAAATTGGAAGAAGATAAATAAATGGAAAGATGTCCTGTGTTCATGGACTAAAAGAATTAATATTGTTGAAATTTCCATACTATCCAAAGCAATCTACAGGCTCAACACAATCACTATTAAAATACCAATGACATTCTTCACAGAAACAGAAAAACAATTCTAAATTTTATATGAAGCCACAAAAGGCCTGGTATAGCCAAAGTAATCCTGAACAAAAAGAACAAAGCTAAAGGCATCACACTATGACTTCAAAATATACTACAAAGCTACAGTAACCCAATCAGCATAGCACTGGCATAAAAATACACACACATACCAAGGGAACAGAAAAGAGAGGCCAGTAATAAATTCACGCACTTACAGCCAACTGATCATTGACAAAGGTACCAAGAACAGCACACAATAAGGAAAGAACAGATTCCTCAATAAATGGTGTCAGGAAAACTCAATATTCACATGCAGAAGAATGAAATTAGACTCTTACCTCACAACATACACAAAATCAACTCAAATGGATCAAAGACTTAAATGTGGTCTGGTGCGATGGCTCACGCCTGTAATCTCAGCACTCTGGGAAGCCAAGGCAGGAGGATCACTTAAGGCCAGGAGTTCAATACCAGCCTGGACAACATAGCAAAAATGCATGTCTACAAAAAATTTTTAAATTAGCCAGTCATGGTGGTGCATGCCTACAGTCCTAGCTATTTGGGAGGCAGAGGCAGGAGGGTTGCTTGAGCCCAGGAGTTGTAAGTAACAATGAGTTATGATCACGCCACTGTACTCTAGCCTGGGCAACAGAGACCTTGTCTCCAAAAAAAAAAAAAGACTTCAATGTAAGACTTGAAACTATAAAACTACTAGAAGAAAACATAGGGAGAAAGCTCTATGCCATTGGTCTGGGCAATGATATTTTGGATGTGACCCCAAAAGCATAGGCAACACACAGGCAACAAAAGCAAAATTGGACAAATGGGATTACATCAAACAAAAACTTCTTCACAGCAAAGGGAACAATCGAAAAAGTGAAGAGACACCTACAGAATGAGAGAAAATAGTTTCCAAGTATATATCTGATAGGGGTTAATATTTAAAATATTTAAGGAACACAAACAGCTCAACAGCAAGAAAACAAATACAATATTCCCCCCATCTATAGTTTTGCTTTCCATGGTTTTAGACTGAAAACCATGGTCTGAAAATATGAAATGGAAAATTTTAGAAATAAACAATTCATAAGTCTTAAATTGCTTGCCATTCTGAGTAATGTGATGAAATCTCCTGTCGTCCTGCTCTGTCACACCTGAGATGTGAATCATCCCCTTGTCCAGCATATCCATTCTGTATATGCTAACTGCCCCTTAGTCACCTAGTAGCCATCTCTGTTATCAAATAAAGTGTATATAAGATTGGGTACTATCTACAGTTTCAGGCATCCACTAGGGGTCTCGAAACATATCCCCTGCAAACAAGAGGGAAATACCCAATTTAAAAATGGACAAAGGACCTGAATAGCCATTTCTCCAAAGAATACATTACAAATGGTCAACAGACATATGAAAAAATGCTCAACATCCCTAATCATCAGGGAAATGCAAATTAAAACCACGATGAGATATCAACTCTGTTAGAATGGCTATTATAAAAAAGACAAAAGATTAAGTGTTGCGAGGATATGGACAAAAGAGGAACCCTTGCACACTATTTGTTGGTGGGAATGTAAATTTAGTACAGCCATTATGAAAGCAGTATGGAAGTTCCTCAAAAAATTAAAAATAGAACTACCACATGATCCAGCAATCCCACTACTGGGTGTATATCCAAAGCAAATAAAATCAGTATGTCAAAGAGATATCTACATTCCCATGTTCATTGCAACATTATTCACAATAGCCAAAATGTGGAATCAACCTAAGTGTCCATCCATAGATGAATGGATAAAGAAGATGTTGTATACACAAAGGACTTCTATTCAGTCACGAAAAAGAAGGAAATCTTGTCATTTTCCACAACATGGGTAAAATTGAAGAACATTATGTTAATTGAAATAATCGAGGCACAGAAGACAAATACTGCCTGATCTCACTCTTATGTGGAATCTAAAAAAGTTGATCTTACAGAAGTAGAATGTAGAATGGTGGTTACCAGGAGCTGGGTGACTGGGATAGGATAGGTGTTGGGGAGATGTTTATCAAAAGATGCAAAATTTTATTTAGATAAGAGGAATAAGTTTTAGATAGGAGGAATAAGTTATTTAGATAGGAGGACTCCATTGCACAACATGGTGATACAGTTAGCAGTATATCAAAAAAAATCTAAGACAGTAAATGTAAAGTGTTCTCACTATAAAAATGATAACTATGTGAGGTAATACATATGTTCATTAGCTACATTTAGTCATTCCACAATGTTATTTACATCAAAACAATATGTTGTGAGCAGTAAATACATACAATTTTATCGACTGAAAAAATTTTTTAAAAAGCAACCTATTTTAAGGAGAAAAATCAATTCAATTAATATCCCCTATTTTCTTTGGGCTAAAAATGAAATTGAGTTAATGGGTAGGAGTAATGTTACTCTTTAATTGCATAGAATTGCAGTCTAAACAACCTGGAAGAGAGTTTCAGTGGAAAACAACAAGGGGATCAAAGAGGGTTAGAAAAGTACACTATTCTCTTTCTAGAAGAAATCTTTTCTTTTCTTTTTTTTTTTTTTTGAAACAGAGTCTTGCTCGGTTGCCCAAGCTAGAGTCCCATAGCGTCATCATAGCTCACAGCAACCTCAAACTCCTGGGCTCAAGTGATCCTCCTGCCTCAGCCTCCCAAGTAGCTGGGACTACAGGCCTGTGCCACCACGCCTGGCTAATTTTTGTTTGTTTGTTTGTTTCTATTTTTAGTTGGCCGGCTAATTTTTTTTCTATTTTTAGTAGAGACAGGGATCTCACTCTTGCACAGGCTGGTCTCAAACTCCTGACCTCAAGCAATCCTCCCGCCTCGGCCTCCCAGTCTTTCCAGCAGAAATCTGAGCAGGTGTTCCTGCTGAGATTTCCTGTGATCAGAATTCTTCAATGACTCCCTACCTCCTTATTATCTGGCCTTGCAGCAAAATCACCTGTGGAGCTTTAGAAATATATAGATTAATTCCTGCTGACCACCAAACTCCATCTTCACCCATTGGAACAGTATTTCTGTAGTTTAAAAGCTCATAGGTAATTCTAATTCCCACCCGGGGTTAAGAAGCAATCACCCATAGAATGAAACCCAAACTCTTCAGCCACGCTAATAATTCTGTCTTCTCAAGGGCAGGATCCTACATAGCCATCTTGGTATCCCAATGGGCCAGCACAGTACCGGACACTTAATAGATTCTATCTAAATGTTAGTTAAATTAATACCTCAATGGGCTAGAGAGATGAATAGACTTTACTTAGCAGCCATGGGAAACTGTAGATAATCTGAATATCCTGAAATGAAGGTGAGAGAGGGTAGGGAGCCCAAGGATGAGACCAGAGGCAGAAAACAGGAAAAGTAGATGCCAAAGAAAATTCCACCTGCTTTGCAATTTTTCTTAGAGCTATAACAGGACCTATAATTTCCTTCGGGACAAGCAGGAGAAGGGGGGATAGAGTTTCTTTTTGCTAATATATGCATATTTGGGAACATCTTTAATTGTAGGTTTACACTGTGTTGTCATGATCCTGAAAAGCTCCAGGACATTTTCTTTTTTAATGTTCAAAGACACTGCTGAATCCCACGAATCACAGGCCTTTTGAAGACGGCATCCTTTCAGCCATTCACTTGAGCTGGAGTATAACATTGGATCTCTCTGTTTAAGTCTTCACCTGTTTCTTGCCTTAGGTTTGGACAGGATACAGGTTTCCTTTTAGAAATGTCATTGTGACTTATAAAACTTGCTCACTGGAAATTCTTGTTCTTTGGATATTGGACACAAAAGAGGTGTATTTCCCTTAGGTGGTAGACAAGGGGAAGTTGTGATAATTTTCTTGAAAGACATTGAACAAGTCCCCACCCATAGGTGGGTCACCTGTGATTGTTTCTTTTGGAGGAGAAGCACAGTAAGAGGGAAGAAAGCAATGAAATGAAAATCTGAGCTCACTCCCGGAAACGTGGGCGGTTAAGGAAGGCCTGGCTTTGGGAAACTAGTATTACAGGAAAATCCATCCTTTGCTCAGGGTATTATTACTCACCCATTTAACCACCGCAAACTCCTGGCTGTCAATATTAGATTCAACAAGGAGAAGAGGACCCAATCATGTGTATTTAAATTTCATCCTCTGTTCTCAAAGTAGAAACCTGACTTTTCTGAGCTCCAGATGAAGAGGTTTATGCACATGATTTTCAAGGTTTCTTCCAAATCTTCTGGCTCATCTGGGCTCCATGTTTTCTCTTCAAATTATTATACCCACTGTTAATTTAAAATTTTTGGCTCATGAAAAAATTTGTGAAGCTCAAGAAAATTCTGAGCTTTCTCCCCTGAAGTATGCCCATACAATATTTGCACACATTTCATATGATTCAAGGGCCTCTCTGAAACTACTGTTTTAAACCCATATCATCGTAATCTGCTCAAAAACTCCCCATTGCCTACCACCAAATACATTCTTAAAATGTGTTGGCTGCTATTCGAAGCTCCCCACACTATGCACACTACCTATCTTTCTAAGAATGGCTCCCAAAACTCATTCATTTAGCTTATATGTATTGAGCATTTACCCCTTAAAAAATATTAAAAATTACATATTTTACATATGTGTGTATATGTTTATGTATATATGTGAATATAAAACATACATTGTATTAGAAACAGAAAGATAACAAAGATGTGTAATAATATAGGACTTTCTGTTGAGGAGTTTACAATCTAGAGAGAAAGACAAGACAGGGAAATAAACACTGGTAAATTAAAAAGCGGCAACAGCTGTGGCAGATGTTGTTTGCCTGTCCAACAGCTATTTTCTCTTTATTCCTTGTCAAAGCAAAGGTTTTGTTCCATTGTTCAATCATCTTAGATATAACTGATTTTATTCAATTCTTTTAAAAGGACGCAAGTGGGAGAGAATCCCTCTTTTCAACTATGGACATTGGTGTGTGAACAGTGAAATATGATGTCTGGAACTACAGCAGCTGTATTGTGACTGAGAGAAGTTTTAGCTTGTGTGGGACATGCTGGGAGTGACAAAGCAGAAAGATGGAAGTGACCCACGCCCTTGAAATGGTAGAGATGCCGACTTGACCAACCAGGGAACTAGTTGCCCTGCAAACTTCTTGTTAGTGAAATAGGAAGTCCTTTTGTAATTTAACACATTCTGAGCTGTGTTTTTTGGTACTGGAGTTGAAAGCATTCTTGCTGTTACATGTGCCTTAACATAAGCATGGATAATGGGTTGTGGGAATCAGAGAAGGGGTAGAGTAGTGGATGAATCAAGTATTCAACTCTGAGTTATATGTGTATATATGTATTATATATGTATACATGTATGTATATATGTATTATATGTGTATATATGCACAGTTTTATATGTGCATATATATGTATATGTATGTATATAAATATACACATATTTATCTATATTTATATCTTTGCTATCTTGAGACAATGTGGCATAGTAGGAAAGAGCTTGAGCTTTGAAGTCATTCAGCTTCTGCTACTCCCTAGCAGTGATACTTTGGGAAAGTTATTTATTTATATGCACCTTAGCATCCTCATCTATAAAATGGTACAGTACTCCCTGCCTTGTAGGGTTTCATGAGGATTAGATGAAATGATGTATATAAAGAGCTTGGCACAGTGCTTGACACACACACGATATACCTTCAGTAAATGATATCTATTGATTTTGTTTCTGTCATGCAGACCAAATATATTTATTGAATACTTACAGTGTGCTGGTCCTTTCCTAGTCATTGATTACAATGGGAAAGAAACCTCACTATGATCCCCGCTCTCATGGAGCTTATAATTTTATTCATAATGACATGAATAAAGGTATAATTATAAACTCAGATGAGTGTTATGAAGCTAAGGTGTGCAGCACCATGAAATCATGGAAGAGGTGAACTTGACCTTGTCTGAGGGTTAAGGAAGGCTTCACTGGGAAGGTGGTATTCAAGCTTGGGGGTAGGTTGCGGTGGAGTGATCATCATTCTAGGCTATATGGAAGAGTAAACAAGCAGCAAAAACACATAGTTACTTGTTCCTGGATGGTAAGCTTCTTAAAGTCAAGGATTATATGTAGATAATCACATATTCATTTATTTATGCTCTTTGTACCCAGCCCTGAGGAAAGACTCATCACAGATACTCATAAATATTTGTGAACTCAGTGAATGAATCCCTCTGACTCCCATTCTCCTTGTGAAAAAAAAAAATGAGTTCAACATGCCTACTTCTAGGAGATAGGGGATATAAAGCACCTGAACACACAGCAAGGCTCACTAATTTGTAGACCTTATTACTATTATTGCCTTACAATGTGCATATGTCATCTCTGCTACTACATTGTAAGCTCCAGGTGACAGGAAATCTATCTCATTTATCTTTGAACATCCCAAAGTTCTTAGCACAGTATCTAGCATAGAATAAATCATCTGTAAAAACTCAGACAATAAAGAACATTCTTAATTAGGAATTAAATTGACAGGTTAAGGAAATTGTTTACATGGAGAAAATAAATGATCAAAGCTGAGTTAACTACTCTATCTGTAGGGAATACTTAATGCCAGGTTTCTGGACTAGAGATACAATATATATATGAAAAAACCCTCCAAAAGCTGTTGTAAAAACAAGCCAGAATCGCGTTTGGCAAAAACAAACAAACAAAAAGCCCATCATAGAACAATTCCTGGAGAATATCATGTATGTAATTCAAAGTGCACAGATTTGATGTCACCCTCTCTGAGATAGCTCAATCTAAAGTAATCAATCTCTAGCACACTTCTCTGTTTTAATTCTTCGCATATCACTTACAGCCATCTGACGTTCTTCCTTTTCAGTTGATTGATTGATGCATCCATTGATTTTTTTAATTGCACGTCTTTCCCACTAGAACGTAAGCTCTGTAGGAGCAGCGATCTTGTCTGACTTCTTCCCTTTCTCTATTCACAGCACCCAGAGCTGTATCTTGCACATGGTGGACAAATAAATACCCGCTGAACAAAAGAGCATATAAACAAAAATAATACTATGTATTATTTATGGATGTCTATGTATGTTTGCAAAAATATAAAAGGGAGTGTAAGTATAAACAGGAATTTTCAGGGAGTGTTGTATTGAATGGCAGAGGCTTGGGGAATTGTACTCAGCATGATGGTTAGAAGGAATTTTATGTATTTTTATCTGAAATGAATTATTTCTTTTAAACAGATAGACCAGAAGCAAAAAATAACAAAATAGTAACTATTTATTCTGATGATGACAATTTGTGCACTATATTCTTCTTTTTTTTTTTGAAGTTCTCAAAACAAATTTAAAAAAAAAATAGAAAGTCTGAATGGAGAAGAGTAAATTAACCCCTTGTAGTTTTACAGGTTCTAAAGCTCTCTGAAGTGCTGTTACCTATACTTGATCATCACAGTAATTTTGAGGTAATTATCATCAGCCTTATTTTTTACAGGAGGAAAATGAGACCAAGATTCATGAAGGGACTTGCCATAAGGACCAGTCAAGTCAGGGCAATGTTTTTCTGAGAACTTGACCTAGGTGGGGATGATTTCTCTTTCAAGAGATAACATCAACACGATTCAGATATGAGAGCCAGATAAGAGGTAAAAAGATATTAGCTTTGAGGCTTATAGGCAAGAGACCTGCAAGAGTTCAATCTAAACTGATGGAGAACAAGTGAGCAAATATTTTAAGCCAAATATTAATAGAGCATAGGCTTTGAATGATCTTAGGTAAGTTGGTTACGCTTTTTAAGGTTTACTTTCCTCACCAGTAAAATAGGGTGATTACCTACCTTATATGGTTTTTGTGAGGATTAAGTTGTATACTTTTGTAAAAGACACAGCACAATACCTGGTACTTAATACATGTTCAGAGCTGGGTGCGGTGACTTGCACCTACAATTCCAGTGACTCAGGAGGCTGAGGTGGGGGCGTCTCTTGAGCCCAGGAGTTTAAAACCAGCCTGGGCAAAATGGTTGAGACTATGCATGGTAATACACGCCTGTCATCATAGCCACTGGGGAGGCTGAGGGAGGAGACTCTTGAGTCCAGAAGTTCAAGGTTACCTTGAGCTATAATCAAGGCACTGCCCTCCAACCTGAGTGACAGAGGGAGACCCCGTCTCTAAAAAAAAAAATACAGTATTTGTGTATTTTCTCTCTGTTTCTTATGCTCCCTTGTATTACGTTGAATCATTGAATCATTACCTTGTTTGTAGGTAAAAATGATTGAATATGGGCAATTTCGTTAGGTTCGTGCAATTACTCTATGAATGTAAGCTCTGATATGACTATCAGCTATCTTGAATTTACGTGTGAGCAAAGGAGAGACCCAGTTTGAATAAAGCTTAATTGTTAGGGCCTTAGGTTTGAGATCTATTTGCAAGAATAGATAAAAGGGATTTACAAGTATGTAGGGAGGAGGAGGAGGAGAGTCCAACTGGCAGAGATAGGTTTACATAATCAGGGTTAGGCAATTGCAAACAGGACAGCTTCTCAATAGCTTTTGGCACCAAAATATATTGACCAGCTGGGGTATTATTAATGCTTAACAATTTTAGCCTTATGACCATATCTTGGCCAATTAGGTTGTCTTTGACCACCAAAGGGTGTAATATATTCTGATGTAAATGCCACATGTGTACCTCTGTAGCTCATATTCACATTGATGTGCTGCATAATATACACTAAATATAAATGTATTTGCTTCTCTGAACACCATGTAAGATGGTGTGATTATAGAGGAATAGAATTAAACTATGAATTGATTTCTTTTTTAAAAAATAATCATTACTCTGGGAAACATTTGTGTGCACGTGTGTGTACTGAAAGTAAAGGAATCCAAAGAATTAAAATAATTTTTAAAAAATGAATATCAAAAGAATTATTACAGAAAAAGTAATCTGGATGGGGAAAGCCAGTTCTGCACAATATATGCATCCCAATAAATATAGACAAGGAAAGAGGCCATTGCTAAAAGAGAATAGTTGAAGTACGTAAAAAGAAAACTGCTTACAGAATCAAAAGAAAGCCTTGGGCCAATGCATAAGCCTATGAAGACATTTCATAAATGTCTAGCAGGGTATTCTCCTGATAGTGCCTTTAGATTATGAGACAGGCAAAACAAGTAAGGACAAAATATAAGAACATTTTTCACAATGCTTCAGACACTAAAATTTAATTCATTAAAATATTCAGAATATTTTCAGAACTTGTAATTTTGGCATTTTCTGAATACAATTTGTAATACAAAATTTTATTCAATAGCAAAAAGCAGTCAACCAAACTCAGAAACCTTACTATCTAATTCAAAATGCATGTAAATAAGGATTTTCACCTGTAAATTGTTTCCATTTTAAATAATTTGCAGTTTATTTAACTTGATATCTATTGAAATTTTTTGGTTACTTTCATTAGCATCTCTGGATTGATCTTTAAACCTGGTACAGATCATATATTTTCCTTCCTCATAATTTACATACTTGTTTGGCTACCAGTGATTGTTCTTCTTCCCTACGTAAACTATTAAAAGTAACATCAGTGTTCCTTCTTCAAAGCCAGAGACCTGACATTAAGAATTTTATATGGGAGTATCAGGAAACAGGAGGCAACCAAGCAAGTTACTCCTTACTTCTTTCCATGGAAAGACTTAGTTATCCATAGAAGTCAAATTAAAACACTGCCCGAGTTACGAAGGCAGCTACAAGTATAAAGAATCCTTTTTTTTTTTTAAAAGTACTCCAACTTTCCCTTTCTTTTTTGTTTCTTTTCTGCTGATGATTTGACAAACTATTAATGAAGCACATTTTTATGATCTAGTTTATTTCTTTTCCTTCTTTACGTGGAAGGCTTGGAGAAAATAGATTGTGGAATATTAGTAGTAGCGGAGAGGACTTTAGCAATCATCTAGGTTGAGTCTCTCATTTATAAATGAAAAACTTTAGATGGAGGAAGCTTCTACTACTTAATATTCTATGGCCAGTTAGTGGCAGAGCCAAGACTAGATCCCAAACATGTATCCATGAGTAGATAAATACCACTTTTTCTAAATCATGCTATTTTAAAGCTACTTTTAAAGCCACCTTTCTCTTAAAATATTATGTGCCCACTTAACATTTTCAGACTGAATAATCAGCACCTTTGCTGTTGTGGTTTTGCTTTTCAAAGGTAATAGTGGGATAGCTTGTTAAGTTGAAACTCCTGGGATAAAGGAATCCTGGAAGCCAGGCTGGAGGAGGTGTCCATCTCCATGCTCTGTCTTCACCTTGCACTGGCACTCCTCCACCAGCATCACCACCTTGACCACGGGGGCAAAGCCTGTGCAGTTCAGAGGCAAGTGCATCGTGGTGAACTTGGTGGGCGAGCAATGGGAGCAGAAGATATGCGGGTGATGTGCGGTTCCAGGCAAATGAACAGACCCACATTTCCCAAAGCAAAGATTGTTCTGGACAACCACTTTCTCACAGTCTTCATGGGTAACAGTCTAAAAGGCAAACACATTCGCATTATATTATCTTGAGTCATTTCTTTAACACACATGATGCAGAAGCTGCAGGCTGTAAGTCTAAGGATAATTTAGACTAAAATTTCAAAAGTTTTCCAATTTGGGATACATTTTGCAATATCTGAGTTATGGTATCTATAAGGGCATAGAGCTACCTTGACTAAATTTTCTTTATTGAGTTAGCCTTTAAGAAATTCCTAAGTTAACACGAAAATATTTTATGCTACACTATAAATGCCAAACTTTAACAAATTCTAAGTGGATGTGACCAATTGGAAAAATTCTAATGGCAATTTTCTCATATAAGTAACGTGCCTTACCTTTTTATGCTTCACAGTGCTTTGTGCATAGTAGGTTCTCAACACGTTTGTTTTCAATTGATCATAACATAGATCAGAATATCGTGAGTTTAATTCTATCCTATTTCGCAGGGCCTTGCAGTGTATTCAAATCTATGAAGTTGCATGCAGCAGAGTTGCAATGCTTATGCCTGCAAATCATCATGCATTACCTCACCTTTGCCTCTCTCATAACCCCATACACCTAGCTTTACGTGCCTTTCAAAATACGTAAGGGTCAGACGCCTTCATTTTAATTTAATTAGCAATAAAATTCAAAATAAAAATTTCAAAGGAAATTTGATTGCCCGATTCTTGGGAGTAATTTTCTAATTGCACATGGGGCAATGAAGCGGTCACTATTATTTGATAATTGACTTGTCATTGCTACATATCCTTGCCTTTCCGAGCAGAATACTTAACTGCCTCGCACGGTCAATTGCCCTATAATACCGCTTGCTTAATTGGGCAGGATTACTGGACTGTAAAATTTTACTCTACCCTGTGTTGTTTTTGGTTCATTATCTTCATGTTTAGGGACCTGATGCAAGTTCTCAATTTTAATTTAACATTTCAAATGTGAGGGTTGCCAGGACTGAAGGAACTAGATAATAGAATGCCCCCTTGTCTCAATAGTGCGGAATTGATTATGGTAACTACAAAGCAGCCAACACAGCATGAATCAGGAGAAAGGTATTTCTAAGGGGAGAGATGTGATTCCACATTGAGATCATTTTTTGAAAGCTTGTGAGAAAATAAATGAAACCAAATTATTTTTTGCTATGGTAATACCAGAAATGATGTGACAACTTTCGCCTGAGAACTTCAGCATACTTCGAGTTTGTGGGATAGATTTTTTAAAGTTTAATAGCTTTGACAAGCTATTAAAGAAGCCCTTAATAAACCTATGAAGTAGTTAGGTGTGAAATATAGGGATTAAAACCATAATAAATGAATGTGAGGGTGTTTGGAGAGCAGTTCAGTGTATCCTACCTTCTACAGATGAATCTGACCTGCTCACCCACAGTGCGGCAGTATAGCTACAGAGAAGTTCTGGTGATTGCTCTAATTTCCAAGTTTCCTAACTGAGGGCACCATCTGACTTATCTGTCTTGATTGATCACCCGCGATGTAAAAATAAATAAAACAAAGCTTTGTGCCATGAATATGAATGATGCTGATATTGACAGTACCATCGTCATTTGGGCAGCATTTCCAGAATGCCAAGAAACAACGGAAAGGTTAGAAGGAAATTGAACCTTTGTCAAATTCTATGATGAACACCCAAGGACCAAATCTGAAGTTAGGCGAGACTCAGGCTCCTGACAGCCTTTTCCCCTACTCTCCACCCATCCCCGCTGTCCACCCTCCTCCTGAAAATCCTTATCTGCTTCCCCAGCATGAACACGTACCTGGCTGAAGGGCACTGTCCTACAGGTCTCCCAATGTACTTCATGGCTTTTAATGGGCAAGATGACCCCCTGAGAAGCTGGACTTTTTCTGAACATGAAGTGGTGCCAGAATTTCTTGGCTTCTTCCCGAAGAGGAGATTTCTCCATTTTCGTCCCATCTGTTGGCTGGGTGAGGGGCAGGGTCCCAGGTGGGAACTGCTCACTCTCCGAGTCCTCGGGTGGGTGTAGTTCTCTCTCTGGCTTCTTCCAGAACCTGCCAAATCTGGACAGCATCTTCTCTCTCTGCTTCTGGCCGTCCCCTGCAGGACCGGTGCCTATTAGGTGTGGCACTGCCACAAACAGATCTGGCTTCTCCTCTGCTTCCTCATGGTTGCCCACGGGGAGCTCTCTTCGATTCCTTTCTACCGGCACAAGGGAAAGAGAACTCTGATCCTGGCGGCCATCCCGGTGCCACCTGCCCTTTCCTAGAGGCAGGAGCAACAGGAGCTGAAGTAAGAGGAGATGCATGCTGCCTCAGAAGCGTCTTTCAGATTCGCAGAGCACAGGGCCTGAAGGAGAGGCTCACTCTGCGGGACTGTGAACACAGAAATCCCATATATAGTCACCTGCCTGGTGGGATGGGAAGGCAGGTGGTCAGTAGCCAGGCAGAGTAAACACATTTATTGTTTGCTTGAATTATGTAGTGCTAATGGTGTCCAGCCTTCCCTTTGGTTTTGTGTATTTAAAAGGCCCCAGTGAAAGCCTGGCCCCAGAGGGTAATTAGCTGACAGTTTAACTCTGGTCTGAGATTTAAGGAGCAGGATTAGAAAAAACAACACATTCTTTGCGCAGATTTCCCATCAGTGTTGTTAGAAGGACTAGAGTCAGCTAACATCTGCTGTGCATCAGCATTGTGCTGGTGTAGAATAGAAGATGAGATATATTTTTATGAGAGGGGTAAGTATGTCAGATAAAAATGAAAGGCATACATTTAGCAAAAGCCCAGGCCTTTAGGAAGGCTCTTTCTCTCCCTTTCTCTCTCTCTCTCTCTCCCTCCCTCTCTCTCTCTCTCTCACACACACACACATACAGCCCAAAGAAATATATCAAAATTATAAGGAAGGGAAGGGAAGAGGGAAGGGAATGTTGACATTGTTGAGCAGAGGACTTATTGCTTCTTACTTATATATAAATTAGGGTTGTTGATTTTTGTATGGTAACTGAGTAACGATACATTCTCCTTTTCCACACCTGCAAACTCACAATTCCCAGGTTAATCCTCTCATATTAAGAATCAATTACTGAGTGCTAAATTTCACAACTGGTCAGTCATCAGACAAGCTCTTGCAATTGTTCACATAGTTCTCAGCAGGATCCTACGTAGACTGACAGCTTCTCAACCTTCGGGGAGGCTGGGGAAATGTCTCCCTTGAGCCACCTATCAATTTTTTTCTTTCTTTAAATAAAGAGCCAGACGTGAGAACAGTGGATTCAAGAACCAGGTTTGATAGTTTTGGTCATGAAGCTGGCCGGTCAGTTCCTTACCTTACTGAATCCACATCATCTTCCCTATTCCCTTTCGCAGTAATTGATGTGCAGGTTAAATGAAGATTGAGACAAACATGAGTCTTCAGGGATCAAAGGACAATTTTTTAAATGACTATCATTCAAAACTATCTTAAATCAGTCAACGGCATGAGAAAGAAACATTCACAAAAGTGATGCCCCAGAATTGAGTTCAATCAACTCACCACGTAATTAGAACAGTATTTCCACTGGGAATCGATGCGATACTTGCTTATATTCACCATGTTCCTTGCTTTTATTAATACAAATAATCCTGGAATGTGTCCCATCTTTTTTCAGTAATGATTAGGCTTCCTTTCTAAGAAGTGACCCATTGGAGTCTTTTTTCCAAGCATTTATGTTCTTGTTGGTAGTCATACCCAATTTCTATGAAATAAAGCCTCAAGTACGTGTCTTTATCTACAATAATGAATTATTTTAAAATAGACCATCATTTTACCAGAGTTCTATGAGAAGAGACATATATTTTACTCACACCAAATATCCACAGAACCTATGGGGTATTAATTAAAGTTACTATTTAGTTACCGTTGAACTAAATGAGCATTTGTATTTGCCATTATTTTTAGAGCAACTTTTTTTTCAGTTAGTTGCTATTTAAATTTTTTAATTCCCTCCAGCCATCCAATGCAATAAGCTTTCCAGAGCCAGCCACTAGGCCCCCCATAATAAATCTGGTGTGGCCAGCTATGATACAGTTCCTGATTCCTTTTACGCTTTACTTTTCAGTAACTGAAATTCCATTGCTATCAATCAGTGTATCTAGCATTTCCCGAAACTGAAGACTATCTCAGAGATTTAATCTGGGGTCTCAGGTTGCCTGGCTCTGAAATCAGTTAACCTAGTGCACAGTTGAAATAATTTCTGTTGAACTGAAATTTGTAGAAGATTCACTTTGTGGGCCAAGAATCACGTTAGACACTGGGAGATGATTGAAAATGATTAAAACTTGGACACTGCCCTCAAGCAGGTCAGATAGTCTAGTGGTGTTATACATCCTTTATCTTTATTGTATCACATGTAGGCATGTCAGTTATCCATTTTTAACTTTGCTTTAGTCCTAAACTTCCCTTCCTCTGATTCTAATTTCGGCGCTTATAAATGCCATGTAAAAATCACTCATGGAAACTTTCCTTTTGCTGTTTTTGTCATTCCTGTTGAGAAAATGTGCAAATATCCTGAAAAGTAAATCTAGCAAAGCAAAGCCTTCTATGATGAAAACGATGGAACATAAACCTGTCTCCGATCTCTGTCTTTTATATCTAAGGGCAGATGCATTTCACCTTTTACCTTTAACCACTATCTTTTCATCAGTTCTAAAGCCACGTATGTGATAGGTCGTAGTCTATTCTTAAGAACATAAACAGATATTCTGTAGCTTTTAGAAAAAATATGTTGTTCCTGTTGGTCTTCAGTTGATACAGGCATGCAGTTACCTCCCAATTTGGATGAACCAAATGGAGGTGGGTCCAGAGGAGACCTCTGGACACAGCAGGAAGCTGTTGTGAGGAGAGAGCATGCCCAGTTGTTAGTGCGCTTAGTAGCAAACGCCACAGTGAAAGGCAGGCCAGAGCTTACTCACGTGAGTGAGCCTCAGCCTGCCAAGTCCACTTCCTGGGCCAGCCTCAGGCATGTATGGGAGCCAGAGGGGCCAATCTCAGAGATGATTCATTTCAATTTACAGCTCATGCTCAGCATGATCTGACTCTGTTTTCAACTTGACCTGGTTTTCTTAGGCACTAAGATGTCTTCAGGAACTCTAAATGGCTTCATGAAGATACCTAAATAAAATACGTTTCCATATGCTAGTGACACTTTCACAGAACGGGCAAGAAAACAAGGCCCAGTAACTCACAAGACAGGTTGAGACTGTGAGTCTCGATGTCTTTTCTGAGCTCCCCGGTGTGCCTGTGAGAGGACAGTAACAGCTACATCTTCTATTCCTCTTCTAGACTCTCAGAAGGGAGCTACAAAGAAGCCTAGTGCTCTCTGAGGGGACACAGAGAGACTAAGTTTTTTCCTGAAAACCCCAGTCCTAAATCAACAAAAGGAGAGAGACCGTGCTGAGGTAGGGGATGGGCATTAGAGTCAAACAGGGCAACTGAGAGCTGCAAAAGGGAATTTGGGCTGACGGATCTGGGGGAGCATGCCGTTGCCTCATAGCTACCTCTCTTCAAAATATGGAGTAGCAATAGAGTCATGGGAATTTAGATTGTTTTTAAAACCTCAAAAGAAGGCAGAATCTTTTTTTTTCATGTTTTCCTAAGGACAAGGAAAAGGAAAAACTAGGGTAAGTTGTTCCCCTTTAAACCTTTTTATCAATAATCTAGTTTAGTAAATGATTCAAAATGTAGAACTCTGCCCCCAGCATTCCCCTCACCCTTCTGTAGAAAGGATACATGAGGAAGAACTCACTGACCACCACTGCTCCACTTACTGGACTCACTCATTTGCTTATGCAGCATACATCTGAGTGCCAATTCTGAGCTAGGTCCTGGGATAAACAGTGAGGGTGTCTTTGTCCAGGCCTAGTGCATTTTGCAATCTATAGGGAGCGTTTAGTTTGTTCAAAACAAGTTTTACAAGAAAAATTTAGACAGGCACCATTCCTGTATTAATCAGGGGTTTTTTGGAAGATCCAAATCCCAGAGACAAAGTGGACTATATGCTCTATTTGTGCGAATTTTATTCAGTGAACACTTGTTGAAAGAAAGGAAGTGCAGTAGACATTGTGCAATGAATTTCTCTTATTTTTGAGTAGGTAATAAATACACATAGTGACAAAATTCAAATAACACAAAAAATTGCACAGTGAAAGATAGGTCTTCCTCTGACCCCACCCCAGGCTGCCTGTCCTTGCCATGGAGGCAACCACTATTACCAGTTTCTTTATTCAATCTTTTTTAACTGTCTCCCAAATAGACCAAAATGCATAATCAGTAGAAAAGGACAAACAGCCTACAAAAATCCCCCATTTCCACTTCCAGGCACTGTAGACTAAATTGTCTTTTAAAGATTAGATTTTTCTGTTTGTAGTTTCAGTGATCTTCCTGCTCTCTGTCCAAACACCCCCAAACCATTGAAAAGTTTTTTTTGTTTTTTGGGAGGGGGTTGCAACTGAGGATATATCTATTACTGTGCACAAGTCACGGACAACACCTAAATGTGTCCAATCAGCTACCCACCAAGTGTGCAGAGAGGGGGCTCCAGCAAATCCGAGAAGTAGGGGGAGGCAGCATGAACTGGCCTTCCAAACTCCTGGACTTAAGCAATCCTTCTGCCTCAGCCTCCCGAGTAGCTGGGACCACAGGCATGCGCCACAATGCCCGGCTAATTTTTTCTATATATTTTTAGTTGCCCAGCTAATTTCTTTCTATTTTTAGTAGAGACGGGATCTTGCTCTTGCTGAGGCTGGTCTCGAATTCCTGAGCTTGAGTGATTCTCCCACCTCGGCTTCCCAGAGTGCTAGGATTACAGGTGTGAGCCACTGCACCCGGCCACCTTGATTGGTTTTTATTCTGCAAAAACTTGATCTCAGAGATGAGTAATGTGAGTGGAACTGACGCTAAACTTTAAGCCAGAATAACTAGATCTGATTCCTGGATGTGCATTACAGCTTGTAAACTCTATGATCTCAGGCACTTTATGTCTCCAGGGATAATATTGCTTGCTTGTCTTTCTCATCTAGCCCATGGCCTTTCTTTTCACCCCAAATCCCACTATCATCCTAGGTGACTTCAGGGTCCACGTGGGTGGGTCTGACCAATAATCTGCCATCAGTATCACCTGGGTGTCCCATTCAGTACCCTGGCTGAAATCTGATGACCCTCACTCCAGTTGGCCTCCCCACTCCCGTTACCTTCTGACTCCTGTTATTACCAAGAACCACTCCACCTCTAAACTGTGAAGTTCAGGTTCCACTCTCCTATGACAACATTCTGTTGTTTCAATTCTCTCACTCAGTTGCTCCTAAGCACCTGTTCTCTACTGTACCCTATCATACTGCAATTGTAATTAAATAACTACACAATTGTAATTAAATAAAATTGTAATTAAATACCTTTCCATGTGAACATCTGTTTAACATCTGTCTCCACTTTAGATTTTCAAGTCCATGAAAGTAGCAGCTATGTCTTTCTTAGTCCCCATCTCAGGCTGTAGTGCAGTTCCTGTCATGTAGTAAATGGCCCAAAATATTGGTTTAATAATGAATGACTTAATTAATTAATAATATCTGTAAGTTCCTTGTTCTTCACTTCCTTCCCTACCCAACTTGAATTCCACAGTCCATCACTTCAAAATTCTGCAATATTCCCAACTGCCTTATCCCTTTTCCCTTCTGTTACACCCATCTAGTCAAAGTCCAACCCTGGAAACACCCAGCTATCCACCTTCCCTGGGCCCACACCTGGGATATGAAATGCTTTCAGAGACAAAGATAAAATGACAAAAATTGATTCTATATAAATTTTTTTCTGTCTCACCTGAACCCTCAAATCTGCCCAACAATCTTTCTTTTTACTCTAGTCAACTTGCTTTTCGTTTTCTATGTAGATTATTTAAAATCATCTCTAATTATCTTAAACCTTTGAATACTCTGCCTGTTTCATCATTTTTGGCATGTGACCTGACCTCTTCTGCGGAGGAAGATAGAAGCTATCATGTAGGAGAGTTTCCTCATGTTTGACCATCAAACCATACCAGGTCATCTCTCCTTTCCACTCTGCTCTGGGAATCACATCCTTCCCGATCTCCTTTACTGAAGAGTGACCCCCCCCATACTGACAAACTCCTTCACTCTCCTGGCTGTTTTTATATAATGTTCAATTGTTTCAAATTTCCTTGATTCCACGAAAGTTTTCAGTTCTGCACTTCAGTGTTGTCTTTTGCCTTCACCAGACATTGGAAACTTTGTCCAAACCCGACCTCTACTTTCTCCCATCCACTCCCATAGCAACCCACTGAAATCTGCCTTTGGCACCAGCACTCCTTTAAAACCTTCTTCCCAGGATCCCCCATGGCTGTCTGAACACTCCACAACATTTAACTCATTTCTCTTGAAATTGGTCCTAAAAGAAATTTAGAGAAAGAGAGGGAGATCAGAGTGGGCAAAGGAGCTCTGAGGACTTTGAAGTTTTAAGCTACAAAAGCAGACCTTTCATCCAGCCAGCTCCCCAGGTAGGAGCGGGTTTATAAGGGAGCCATCTCACCCATAATACTGAGATTTATTTGGGGCTCTGGAAGCCAGGTACTTCTTTACTCAGTCATTTAGTGATTTCTTGGGGTTGGCTTAATTTGGGTCCATGTGTGTCTTCCTAATCAGAAAGAGAAGACTCCACAAAGGCAGGGATTGTGTTCGCTGGAGACTGCATTGTCAGCAACTTTGAGAACAGGGATTTTGTTTAATGTGTTTTTCCATTTCTTTCCCCTTCCTGGCCCCTCACTCTACAGTTAGGAGGTTAACGAATGTTTGTTTTAACATACCGAATCCAATAAAAATGTGAACAGACACTTCTGACATAAATCCTTGTTGTGCTTTGCTTTCTAAGAGGTATCTCTTTGTCCTGGAGAACTTATCCTTAATTCTCTGTGTTTAGACTCTATTTTAAAATCAAATTTTCATTGAATCTGGGAATAAACCATTCTTTATTTCTCAGCCTGGCCCCAGTCTCAGAGTAGGCCTTTGAACTTTGTCACACCAGCCACAGTTCCCAGGCACGTCTCCCCTGAAGGATAATCACACTCCTAAAAAAAGGTAACTCGTGCCAGAGGGCTATATGTCTGTTGGGTAACTTTATGCAGCTTGTAAATTGTTTTACTCCAGTTGGAAGATGGGGGTGGTGTATCACCAACAGAAATGAATGTAGGGGCATCTGTCTGAAAACTGTTCCCCCACTGGCCACCTTGCCAGTTTCTGCTTATACAATGCAGGCAGCTTGGGGGAACCATATTGTCCCTATAAGCTCATAACACATGGACAAATGATTAAAAACACATGGAAAACAGTTCTACAGCTAAGCTAAAATTCAGATGGGAATGGAAAATCAACTTGCAAAGCTTTCAACTGACTCAGGGCCAAGTGTAGGACAGAATGTGAGGAGAAGTTGCCAAAAGAGAGGGAAGTTGGGGAAAAAAGCGAGTCATGGATAGGAAACCTAAAACAATGACGCCTTGTATTGACAACCCTTTTCTAAGGCTCTCCAAGAGTAGTACCAAAACCAACTCTTTGGAAATATTAAGACCTTCATTTCATGAAAGATTTTAGACAGATTTATATTTTCTACCCTCTATAAACAAAAGTTGGCTTGACTCTCTTGGCAACACCTATACAGAAACATAATCTTAAGTATCTGTAACATAAATATTAAAATATTACACATTTTCCCTCTGAGGTGTGGGGAATTAAGTAACGAGGTGGCATGAGGCAAACTGTGAAAAATCATGACAATAAAAATGCAAAAGTAAAGCAAAACTTTCCAGCCAGGGTTTGCCTTCTGCTGTGTACCTGATGCTGGGCCCAAGTTACCATAAAGCTGGCGGGTCTCAGTCACATTTGCAAAAGTTCAATTCTTGGTTCAAATTTGAAACCCTAAAAAGCCTGTTATTTGTGTCTAGTCACTAAAATGACCCCAGTGATTCTTCTGGGTAGGAAATCTGTAGGCAAGGAAATGATTGCTGGGAGACAGTCCCTACTGGCCGTTTCTGTTAATTATGTTCCGCCCAGAATCCTAACTAACTCCCACCAACACTGAACACACTGAACCACCTTTCTCTCCAGTTAGCACCGTTTAGAACTACAAGTGTTGATTTGGGGCATGATTTGTAAACACAGTCCTCTTCAATATACGCAACAAATGTGTTCCTTAAACGCTGAATGCGAAAGGAAATGTGGAAAATGTGGCTCCATGGAAGTGCTATGCTTAGAAAATAGCTATCACCCGAGTCCAATCCATTAGCAAAGCAAATACGGTAATCCCTTCTGTCAAGTGAAAAACTATCCCCTAATTTGTCTCTCTTTAGAATGAGATTTGTGTATCATCGATCATGTCTGAAAGCGAGGCATATGGGGGTTTTAAAAAGGGCTCCCTCAGTCATCTGGATTTCTCCAAAAACTGAAAACATTTCCATGTTCAACACAAATGTCCTAACATGTGGGAAAGTTCTCACTTGTAACATGGAACCTTAAAGCCCCATTTTTCCCACCCCCAGCTCCTCCTTCCTGCTGGGGTTAGTTACTGGTGAGAACAAGCACTGCTTGAAACTGTCACCCTCTTCCGAGTGCAGATGCTGGCTTTGCATTTTACACAACACACACACACACACACACACGCACACGCACACACACACATTTTAGAGCTTTTAAAAAAGTATCTTTTATTGAGTACCTAGTGTGTCCTAGGCATAGTCTTTATAGATTCACATTTCATTTTCACAATTTTTCCAGGAAGTTATTGATAACCTCACGTGATGTATGAGAAACCTAAGTTTAGGGAATTTAGCATACATGGCTAGTAAGTGGTGGTAATGAGATGTAAACCCACCTCATGTATTTCTCCCCTGTCAGTTTGCCTACTGCAATGCATCTATTAAAATGGTACATACATTATTTTATATGCTATTTTAAATTAGTGTTATGTGATAGAAGTGTCATTTTAATAAGGCAATATAATATGCCATTAATGTTCTTCTATCACTATTTATTTAAATCATATGATTTTGCTCCCTATTTTCATTGTCTTGAAACAAACATATCTTCACGCTATAGTTTTCGTTTTCTTTTGAAAGTTTTCCACTATGCCTTGGAAATTATTTTATTGTTTATTCCTTCTCTAAATAGTTTTATTGAAGTAAAATTAACAAACAATAAACTACATAAAGTGTACAATTTGATAGATTTGACATATATGTATATGTATAGCTATGAAACTATTGTTACAAATCAAGATAATGAACATATTCATCACTCTCAAAAGTTTACTCATGTCCCTGCAATCCTTCCCTCTACCCTTCCCAGCCTCCTTTCTCCATTTCTAGGTAACACCTGATTTTCTTTCTGTCACAATAAATTACCTTATGCTGTCTAGAATTTTCTATAAATGGAGTACTTATGCACTACATACTCTCTTGTGTCGGACTTCTTTCACTAATTATGATTATTCTGGGAATCACCCATGTTGTATCAATGGCTCATTTCTTTTATTCTGTTGTAAGGATAGCTCATAATTTGTTTATTCATTCACATGATAATGAACATTTGAGTTGTTTACAATTTTGGCTGTTACTAATAAAGCTGCTATGAACATGCATGTATGTGTTTTTGAATGAAAATTATGGGTTTTTTTCTCTTGGGTAAATACCTAAGGATACAATGGCTGGATCGTATGGCAAGTATATGTTTAACTTTTTAAGAAACCGTTAAATTGTTTTCCAAAGTAGTTGTACCATTTTATATTTCCACCAGCAGCGTATGAGTGTTGCGGTTCCTCCACAGCCTTGCCAACACTTTGTATGGTAAGATCAGTCTTTTAAAAAAATTTTAGCATTCCAGTAGGTGTATAATGCCATTTCATTATGTATTTAATTTCTATTTTT
>NW_012155840.1:2322129-2323741 GCF_000956105.1 Propithecus coquereli
GAATATAATAAAATGATTTGCTCAGAGTGGTAATAGATATGTAGAATAATTAGAGGATATTCAGCATACAATTTGGAAGACCTCAGTTCCAGTGCTGATTTCTTCACACTGTAACCTCCTCTGTTGTAAAATAAGAGTATTATATAAGATGATATCAAAGGTCTCTCCAATTTCTGTTACTCCAGGAATCTCTAAGATACAGAGATATATACTGCTTGTCATTTTGGAAAAAGTAATTGTTACAGAATCAATTAGCTATATTTAAAAACTTTGTTCCTAACTTGATTCTGGAGATAGGAAATTTGGGACAGCTGCTATCAATTACATTGACCTGACTATAAAGTTAGGAAGTTAACACCAGTTTTCTTAATCAAGAGGGAAATATAACAAAAGTCTGCCTGATCTGTTTGTGTGTGTTTCCTTCAATTTCGGAAAGGAATAATGTAATCACTGATTTCCACTCTGACTTCCCTCCCCGATAAAAAGCTTGAGTCTTAAAAAACTATTAGAAATTTGCATATATGTACTATGCTTTTATACTTTTATTTTTCTATCTCCTTCACTACGGTATCTTCAGTATCTAGAACAATGTCAAGTGCAGAGTTGGCACTGCATATGCAATATTTGTTGAAGGAATAGTGGATGGATGCACGGATACATAGAGGCCATGCAACTAAGGCCGGTCTCTCCAGTAAAGAGACATGTAGAGTTTTCTTTCCATCCTTTCTTATAATAAAATCATTAAAATCTAAAACCCATGTGTCCCCAGGAAAAATATAAAATGTTGAAAACTAAGGATCAGCATCTTAGAACTTACAAAATAAGTTTATTTTCATTCATTTTGATACAACACTAGATACAGTACATTTAATATGCTGCTTTGTTGCAGAAATTAATCAGCACCAGTTTATGGTTTAAATTACACAGAACCATAGTGTTAATTAAAATATGTGCATTTCTTTTTGGCTGTATTAAAAATAAACAAAAACAGGAATGCAAATTAATGTCACCTGGTTCATTTTTAGCGCTTCTTGGAAGAAGATGAAATGATTATCATATGTTGTTTAAATTTATTTTTAGCAAATATATGCTGTGTATTTTTAAGGACCAAATAATCAGAAGATTCTGAAAAGCTACACGCTATTGAGCTGGATCGATGCCCTTGGATATAGTGGGATTTTTCCTGAATTAGTATTCAAGTTCGGGGGGAGAAGAGCTGGGTACATTCAGGTCCTTCTTCCTGATGCTTTCCCTCCTCCCCACCGTCAACGCCCATCATTTCCTACTAACCCTTTCACCCTCTCCCTTTCTCTCTCCTATAATCTCTCATTCCCATTTTACCCATTACTCCATTTCCTTCCTTCCCACTCTCACTGGAACTTAAAAGGCAGAAATGATCAATCAAGGCAGAGGGAACTATGACAATCATTGACTTATTTTTCTCCCTGACTCCAAGCCCAATCATGAGAAAGAAATGAAGGTCATGAAGAATATCGTCTGGCACCCAAACTCGCCTGAATTTCTATTTTTATTTTCTTTCAATCATTCGGATTTTCCAACTTGATTAATGCTTTTGCAATCAGGAATATTTTTAAATATTCTTCTATTAATA
>NW_012155840.1:2324791-2326893 GCF_000956105.1 Propithecus coquereli
TGGGGACACTTCTGAGGAAGCAGTATTTTTCTTCCATATGTCAACCATCATTTATTTATACTCTAATCCAAATGTCCTTGAGAAATGCTAGTCAGTACAATAAACACAGATGAAGAGATTAGGTTACTTCGAATTTTTCATGACTCTGTAAGCCTGGGGAAACCCAATCATTAGCTTTGGAATGGTACAATGCCAATATTCGTATTGGAAAAGATCTGTTTCATGAGTAGTGATGGGTAGATCTCTGAAGTACAGGTAGTCCTCTGAATTCTTACATGAATTAGAGATTTGCAGATAAGCCTCCATCTGCGAGATTCTTCCATCTAAAGCCTTCCTTTTTCAGCACAGGGAATTCTTTTTATCCACAGCCTCTCATCTCATGTTTCACATTTAAAGGGCTCCCAAGGGACAAAGCAGCCCTTTGCGGTTCAACCTTGGTGTAATGAGTTGGTAGGGTTAGCTTCACTCAGGCTGAAGTGGTAGGAGCTCCTACAATATATATTTCAGAATGGACTCATTTGAGGTAATGGGACAAAAAAATCCCAGGATCAAGAAATTGGTGTTGCTTGAGATTTGGAGTGCGGTGAGGGTGGAGATCTTCTAGAATAAGCAAATCTTACACATTATAATACTGCAGGCATTTATTTTGAAAGGTATGAAGATGCAAAAATTGTATCTCATCTTATAAGAAATACTCATGTATCAATCTTCCTGGAACTATTAATCCATGTTCCATTTTTACTATTAATAGAATCACGAAGATGTACCCAGTCGGTCATAATGATTTGTTTTCTATGGATCAATATTCACAAATCCTGTAAATAAATAGGTGATAAATCCCAGGTGGGCACCTGTAGGGCCAGTTACATTTAGAGTTTTCTGGAGCACACATAATTGTGAGGTTTGCCCTTCCTACAGTCCTTCGTTTGCCATTTTCCTCGTCTTTGAACCAAAACACAGTTCTTCCCAGGCTGTAAGTGTTGAGGAGGGGCTCTTTTCCCGCTGGTGAAGGTGACAGGTTCACCACCGATCCACTCCCAGTGGCCAGAATGCACTTGGTCATTCAAACCTAATGTGAACCAAAAGAATGTGTCAAATGACTTTATTGCATTTGTATCTAGATATCACATCTAGTATGTTGTTCTAAGCTCAGTTATCACATGCAAACATGGGCCCAGGTTCTAAAACGAGGAATAGGAACTGGGAATACCATAAGACACAAGTAAGAGCATAAGGCTTTGGAGTCAGGCAGATCTGAGTCCAAGTTCTAGCTCCACCACTTGCTAGTTGAGCATCTTTGGACAAATTACTTAACCTCTCCAAGTTTTAGTTTCCTCATCTAAGGAATGGGCATAAAAATAGTAAACTTGGGGTTGTTTTGGGGATTGATTAAGATAATACATGTAAAGCTTTTAGCATATATATGTTTAATAAATAGCAGCAATTATTATTATTATTTGCGTCATCCTACACACACAACTCCTATCACAGGGAAACAGATATTCTCTTGTCTATTGTTCTTCTTCCTCATTGTTTAAATATCCTGGTTTTCATATTTGAAAGTAGTTTACTATGCATTATTTTCAGTCTGAAGCTTAAAATGTATCAATCTGCTACTATTCCAATAAAAAGCAGCTTTTCTCTACTTGCCTCTCTTCTCCCACTGGCAATTTTTGCAAATTACACTTTCATGTTGTAAAGCTTCTGTAATATTTTCTTAAAGAAACATTCTCCCCCACACTCCCTTTCATAATGGAAATAAAAAAAAGAATAAAATGAAAAAAGAACTCCCCGCAATAGCATGATCTGACATCTCCCAAATCAAATCTGACAATGAAAAGTCCTAGTTCCACAGCATATTTCCTTCCCCCAGCTGATTCCCAGTCAATCTTTTTGGGTGGAATTAAAGGAAATACCTTTGGTTAGAAATACCCTATGTTCTTCTGGATTGTCTTCTTGAATTAAGATGATGCTCTGCCTGAGTACTTTGTGAAGACAAAGCCTTAAAATCAGTCATTGTGGGTGTAGAGAAAACTTATCCTCCAGCTTTTACTCTTAATACTCTTAGATAATTTCAGAATTTAGAGACCCATTGAGTACTA
>NW_012155840.1:2328675-2332003 GCF_000956105.1 Propithecus coquereli
CACTGTGATCTTCTTGCTTGGTTAATATCCACTGATATGAAAAAAAGTAAGAAACAAAATTAGTAGCACTTGTATAAAGTTAGACCACTATTGAATTGAATTCTATTTATTTTGCCTATGTCTTTTCAAAATTCAGATCCATTTCTCTGCCTTTCCAGACCATACATGGTGAATGTCATTTGTTTCTTCATTATTTTTCCCCCTCTAAAACCAGTACTTTGCTGTTCTACAATGCAGTGGTGACTTCTAGGCCTCCTGAGATAGATACGCAAGACTTTTTGCCCCTCTACTAAATGGCCTCAGGTTGCTGGATGGGGGTTTTGTGAGGTGGCTCTGACCTCGTTATTTACTGTCACCTCCTGTCTGACAAGTACAGCAGGTATGATGGGGCATCTCCTCTCCTTCCTTCCCCATCACATCCAGTATGGTCATTCTACCATGCTGTGGGCTTAGAACACAGAATATCAAACTTGAGTTAAATGCAAGCCAAGGAAGGGCTCGAGTGGCTGTCTCAGTTACTGTGGAATATTGAACAGAGCATGAGAAACCAAGGTTCCACTCCCTGCTCTGCCCCTTAATTCCCTTACTGAATTCCCTAATTCCCGTACTGAACTAGTTCCCTTACTCATGTTCCCTAACTTTGCAGTCTCTACTTCATTATTAGGAAATAATAGGTTTTATTCATGGATATTTAACACCTCTCGCTTGAAGATTCTTAAAGCTATCTTTAAAATAGACTTCGTAAAATCCATTTTATCTGCTCAAGTACAATACCAGTTTTCTTTTTGACTCTCCAAAAAGCAAGGAGTCCTAAAAGAATGAGACGGGAAAATAGTTGTGCTTCAGATAGGTAAAGTATTTATTTATTCACACACAAAAAATTGGGTATTTGTATGTTGATTATTTTATAAAAATATCATTCCTTTTCTTTTATGCTTACATACATATAAAATATAATGGCTATTATCTGTATAGATATGTATATATGTATATAAAATAATATACATAGCCACATATATACAAATAAGAATCTTTTGTAGAGAGAATTAAAAACAAAAACCTTAATTTTTTCAGTTATAGAAATAAATATCTATTTCTTTGAAAGTTTTTGATTAACTATAGGTATACTTCAGGGTAACTCAGGCCAACAGGGGTTCCAGACACTCCTGTGGGAAAACAAAATGGTTTCATAGATAATGATCTATAATAATAGAATTACTAAATGTACAGTGACTGCCTTAGGAAATGAGCAGATGAGATTGCTGGATGTAAATTCAAGAAATGCCTAATCTAGGAGTCTGGCTCCTTTGAGTTAGAAAAATAATAAAACATCAATGGGGAGGAAAAAGATTGGAGATAAAAACTGAGTTGTGTTAGCAATCTGATTAAGGAGAAGGGATAAAGTAAAATTTGCTGTCCTTATTGAACCATGGGTGTTATTAATGACTCACTGTAAAGGACCTTCAGGTACACATACCAGTGGGGGAGCCTGAGGAAACAGCCCAGAATCAAATAATGGTCCCTAAGGCAAAATCAAAACATACTACAAGCATAGTAATTCTAATTATAAGATCTAAAATCATCTTCTAAAATATTTATTGAGAAGGTAAATCTCTAAGTTATAAAACGTTAAACTGCGAATTTTGCATCACAGAAGGAATTGACCGTGCCTAAAAGAATCCCCATTTTTAAGCCAATGGGATTGGAGAAGAAGGGGACAAAATGAACCAGAAAAAGAATGGATGAAGGAAAGCAGCAGGGAGGCCCAGAGGATGAATAAAAATATCCTGAATGGGCAGAGGCAGACCTGGGGTTTGGAGAAAAATTATACTGAGGAGGTGGCCTTGCCACCCAAAAACGTTCCTCCTAGAATGTCTGATCTAAAGGAATATGGCAATATTTTACTTTCCTTTTAATTTGCTTTTCATTTGTCAGACTTTAAAAAAAAACCTGTAATCATTCTTCTTGTCCTTTTGAAACAGAATGTATATTAAAGTATCACGCAAATGTAATCAGATAAAATATTTATATCCATTCTTTAAACTAAAGTTTTAAAATTAGAAGTTTTTCATGTTAAAAAGTCTCACACTGTATGTTTTCTTTACCTCCCTTACACACCTTGGAATACCATCCTATGTGATATTTAATAGTTGTTTTAATTTCCATACCAATATAGTGAATAGGTAATGTGCAATTAGAAAGAATTTATATTACTGATAAATAATTAGTTGTTTTCTAAAATATGGTGGAAAAGTTCCAGTTGTCCCTAAAACCTTTCTCTTGTTCTGAGAGCTTTTCCAGTGTTATATCTAAAAAGAAGATACATTTTTACAGCATAAAACAATTCCCTGAGACCAGAATTTATTAAAATAATTTTAACAAAGTATTTCTGAACCTGTTATAATATCATGTTTGATCTGTTCAATATAATCACTAATCCTTTTGACTTAATAGGGGAAGTAGAAAATTTTCAAGTATTATAATAGACTTTGTAATGTTTTTTTCCAGAACAAAATGTCTTTCCACTTGTAATAGTTGTAAATACCACTTATATTCTTATCTATGCCATCAATAAATATTGCTTGCAACTCATATTGTTACATTTAGGTCCAGAGAACTTCATAACTGAACTTAAAGTAAGACATCAACTCAATGAAAGCTATTAATTAATCCTGTTAAATTTAGCAACTTTCGCGTTCTTGATAGAACTTTGTAGGAGGGGTTGTTGGAAGGCATTACCAGGTTGTATGACAATTTTACACTTAGGACTTGCCATAGAGCACAGCTGGATCTGGAGCGTCATAGAGTCTATTTCCCTGAAGCTCACTGTTGAACAAGGAGTGATTTAGTTATTGGGTTGTGGGGCCAATACTGGCGGGTTAAAATGTGGTACGGTCTAGACATTTATAGTACAATAGTGCCCAATAAATATTTTTTAAATGAATGAATCTATAAACTTAGAACTTGATTGTACCTTAGGTTTGCCCTGAGAAGTTATGATTCAAATCCAAAGGAAACCTAGGATCCGTAACTTAATAAAACCTTCATATGTCTTTGTGAGGATACAAAATTCTTAAGACATAATTTTGAAAACCTATTTTAGGTTAGCCCACCACAAAGTTAAGATAGACATGCTTGTCAATACACCTGTGATAAGACATCTCTTATACTGATGCAGCTGTTTTGGAGAGTATAATGACAAATTAAGTCCTGTTGCTTTCATTTACTTGCTTGTATGACCATGAGCAAATGATTTAAAAAAAAAAAAAAGAAATATGTGAACTGTAGATAATAATAGCACTGATGGGAGAATTAAATAAGCTAATAC
>NW_012155840.1:2333203-2347522 GCF_000956105.1 Propithecus coquereli
TTTAAATACTCATTTCGATGAGTTTTGACAATTGTATACACATCCATGTAGCAATCAACCAGAGTAAGACATAGAACATTTCCATCACTCTAGAACATTACCTCTTGATATTTTCTAGTTATTCTACAATCCTGCCAGAGATAATATTTTTTATTTCTAGAACCATAGATTATATTTTCCTATTCATATAAATGAAATCATATAATATGTATTCTTTTGGGCTGCTTTCTCTCTACATTCTGTTTTTGTTTTATCCAGATTCTTGGAGCTTTCAGTAGTTCATTCTATTTTGTTGCTTATAAAACAATTTATCAAAAAAACCCTCAATTTATTCTCTTGTTGATGAAAAAAATATCAAGTACTCCTACAAATCAATAACGAAAAGACAAATAACCCAAATTATTATTTTTATGAATAAAGTTACTATGAAATTCTTTTGTATAACTTTCTTTAGCATATATTTTTATTTCTTTTGGTTAAATACCTAGGAGTACAATTGTTAAGTCATGGATAGATGTTCATAACTTTATAAGAAACTGCTAAACAGCTCTACAAAGTTGGACCATTTTACACATCCACCAACAATACACAAGAATTCTATTTGTTCTACTTCTTCATCGACATTTGGTATTGTCATCTTTATGATTTTAATTATACTAGGAGGTGTGAAGTGGTATTTCATTGTGGCTTTTTAATGTACCCGTTATCTAAGGGTGTTGAGCAACTTTTCATTTACTTATTGGCCAATTAATTGTACAAGTCCTCTTGTGAACTCTCCAATTCATTTGCTATTGTTTGAGCTGCCTGTTTGTTATTGATTTGTAGGAGTTTTTCAGAATTGAAGACCTTCATCAGATATGTGATTTGAGAATAACTTTTCCTGAACGTGGTTTGGTCTTTCATTTTCTTAATGGTGTTTTTAGATGAACATAATTTTAAAATTTGATGAAGTACAAGATCTGATCAATATTAACCATGGACTTCTCTAGTCTCAACTTCCAGCCATAGGGCATATTAGTCTAACTGTGTTGTTTGGATAATATCCAGGTTGGCAAAAAAGGAGGGTGAGGGATAGGAACATATGCATTTTTAAAGTCCTTCCGGACTAGATAAATTTTGTTGTCATTATCTGACCACAAGTCATCCTTCATTGAATGTTCTGTTACCCAATGAGCCTTTGTCCAACTTGTCTAGCTTTATAATCATCAATGCTTCTTATATTGCTAGTAGTCTGCTATAAGGCTTTCCATTACTATATATTTTCAAATCAGTGAGCAGGATTCCTATCACATATCAGAACCTGAAATGCAGCTGACTCAGAAAAGCTCCTCCTGATTTTCTCCAAAAGACTGAGATAGAGAGACCAAAAAAAAAGAAAGAAAAAAAAGAAATGTAGCAATGGCACAGCTTTAACAGAAAAGAGTTAAGTCCAATACATTATCAAGGTCAGTCACAAATCCATTCCGAACTACAGAACTCGAACTCCCTCCAGGATCCTAAAACAAAGCCAGGCAGATATTAGACACTCAAAACTTGTTGAATGAATGAAGCAGCCTTATAGTTCCGTGAGAAAATAGAAAAATAGTGGAAAAGAAAACATCAATCCAAGGTGAAATAGGGTGCCTTACTGTTCCCTGCAAGCTCGGGCAGCCACGTTCCAGGTGCTTTTCTGCTCTGTGATCAAGATGTGACAGTAGCCTGAGTGCCGGTGCCACCCAGTTGGGCAGGATTTGTCTTCCACAACCTGAAAAATAGTTGCCTGTGTTCACATAACAGTACTGTTTACAATTTAGAGTCTGCTCCCAGCATAAGGAACCCTCTTCAAGAGAGTAGCTTTGCCACCACAAAGGGAGTCAGCCCTAATCACAGTTCTCCACCTTGAGATATGCAATGGCTTCTTACAAAAAACACTACCACAGTCAGCAATGTTTCAATTTTACACTTTTTACATTCTGATAATTAAACAAAATAAGTGCACATCCTCTTAAATTGTGTTGATTTAACTATTAATAATACATTTTGTGATTTTGAAAAATAACACTTTGGGCCATTTTTCCCTCTGCGCCTTCAAGGTCTAACAAGGGCAGGCAGATATAGCAGGATTTGAGTCACACACCAGGCCATTCCCCCTTTTCTTAGCTTATATCACAGGGCACACTGCAAATAAAGGTGCTTGGCTACTCAACCTCTCTCCTACCTTGGTTTGGGGGCTCCAGGCTTTCCAGGCAGTCCCATTGCATTGATAGAGTTTTTGGGTGTTCTCTTCAAAATGGAAGAGCCCCTTTAATTCCAGAGTGCAATTCTTTGCAAATGAGGGCAACTGGTCCTATGGTAAGGAAAAGCAATTTAGAATTGACTTAATTTAAGTTGGTCATAAATTTACCTCCTTTGGGTCTTCATTTGTTGGGAAGCATTTGTGTTCAGTAAACTCTCCCCAAGCTTAGAGGCTATTTTGTGAATTAAGTGTGTTTATGACCCAGCAAACAGCCTGTTATAAGGTGAATAGGAAGGAAAGAAGATTTCCATACCTGTCTGGGGAAGTGTGAGTCAGTTGTGGATTCCACCTTATCTGCCTGAGGCAGATCTGCCACTTTGGTTGCCTTTTGTGGCTGACTAATGATGGATACTTTGGCCTTCCTTGTGTGAGTTGGGGAACTGTCATTCTCTAGTTTAAAGGAAACCATCCCATGATACTTGATGAAATCACCAACAACAATAAGGAAAAAACAAACACCAAGATAGCAAACAAAAAAAAAATTGTTGTAAAAATGAGCAATTCAAGTATTTGATCAAAGCAAAAAGATGCGAGAGGTTTTTTCTGACCACCCAAGCCTCTAATTTCAACATATTTTTAAAAGAAATATAAAAGATATAAAAGAATAGTTTCACTAAATATTTTGTACCCATAAACACAAGAAATTTAGCAGTTCTCTGACAATGCTTACATTGTAGATGGTGTCTGTTCCATTTCTATAAACAGAGGATGGAGGAACCTAAAATTAAGAGAGAACAAAATATGAACAAAATTGGCTTGAATAGTAATTAGCAATAGGGTAAAACCACGCTTCTAGTAAGACCTTATTAACATTTGAAAAATTTTAAAACATGTATTTCTTAAGATTTTCCATGCCCAAATCGTTGCAATTTCAAAAATCACTAGGTTTAATCACAATTTATGATTATTGTCTTGATTTATACATACATAGTACCAGTTAGGAAGAAAAGATACCTTTATGTTTTGAGTACATCTATAGTACACAGAGGTCCAAGAAAACACACACACACAGTCGTGAAGAGTGTGCCTGGTTAGAATGCTGTGCTAATAAGGTCAAAGCCATGGCTTCCACACCCCAGTGGATCACTTAATCTCACTCTGTTTCAGGGCCACTGGTCATTACCTATCTGTCTTCATCACAAAAGAAACTAAAGCAGAAATCATATGGATGAATCAGTATATCTTTCACCTCAATTAGTACAATTAATGAAGCGGGGCAGCCTCATGACCTTTGTATACAAAAGGCACTGCATAACTGTGTAAGGAACTCACTTACTATGAGAATCAAAACAACTGCTTCAGTGCTGCAGAATACTTATTAATATCTTTTGATTCTTTTAACGTATTCCACACATCGACTCCCAGCAAGTTCCCATCCTTACTGTTTTGCCATTCCCGCGAGTCCTAAGTTTCCTTTGAGAAAGATCTGTAGAATCAAAGCCCCGTAGGGTGTCTCCCCTGGTGACCGCTAACCACTTGGAAGATGGAAGAGGTCTTCTTTCCAGATGAAAAGAGCCAGAAGTGGTGGGTGAGGAAGACCCTGGGGGTAGCGGGCGCCAAATGCCCTTCTCCCATGTGTTGTTCTTGCTTTGGTTGAGGGAATATGAAGGATGGCACTGTCCTAGAGGCATGCAAGATGGCAGGCGGTCAGTTCATTTTACACAAACAGATAAGGGATCACATTGACACAGCTCCTGGAGCAGCTTGTCATTAAACTTAGATGGATGATTCTCCCACCAGATGTTGCCTTATTGCCATTTGCCAGGAACTCCTTTATTCTTCATCAGTTTCCAGCCAGGAAAGCTGTGCCTTCTGCACATCTACAGGGTGATTTCATAGTCATGAAATTGATTTCACAAACCCCAAATGAAAATCATTGTCACGATTTTATAATCATACCATATACTTGGGAAACGGCTTCACTTCTCTTCATATTACAGTGTATACCAGGTTTATTCACTGATCAACTATTACTCCACAAGCACTTCAAAGTGTTCATCAACTAGAGGTGGAAATTGGAATTGTTTAAAGATGTCACAGAATCAAGCAAGTTATAAAAATTTGCACTCAACTGTTATAGAACAAAGACCCAGTAAATCTTAACAGAGCTGCTTCTGTTGGAAACCTCATGGGTTAGTATTTCTGGGAAGGCATAAAAAAAAAAAATCTAAGGTCAGAACTCTTATCTGGATATTTTATATTTCATATGTCAAGTGTGTATTTTATGTACTTTGGGTACTTACTGTGAACAGAAAATTCTACTAGAAAATATATGAATTTGGTAAGGAAACGTAGTAGGGAGACATGTTGTGGACACACGGATATTATAAAGAAAAGAGGACAGTGCCCATGCTTATTAAAGGGTGACCAAAAGAAGAGAAGAGAATACATTCCAGGTAAGCAAAAAATATGGACCACATGCATGATGGGTGTGAAAATGAGGGTATAAGATTGAGTATGGTCCTGTCACTTGTCAAATGCTAAAAAGACAAGTAACTAGAAGACACTGGACAGAAAAAAAATCTGAGCACCAAAGACTTTGGCCGGTCTTTATTTTATTTAGTTCACAGGTTGTTCTTTAGCATTTACAGTCCAGGGCCTGTTTGGCTCTGCAGCCCAAAGTCATTCATTAATATTCTCCAGCTGCTCCTGAATCCCCAGGCCAGCTGCATCTTTCACATTTATTTTTCTCCAATTCCTTCCTCTCTTAGAATTTTCCTGGTCACACTACAGTGGGGGCTCGGGTTTTAGGCATTGAGAGCTCTCTTTAACAGAGGAAGATAATTACAGCTCCACAAACTCTGGGGGAAAATAATTATCCATAGATTCTCACCAACATTGTTTCCCCCTTGGTGAGAACAACAAACGAGTAGGAAAAAAACAACTATGGCACTGACTTGTTGCTTTTCTCAAGCGATAGTTCTTAGCAGGAGGAAAACCACATGAAGCAGAAACCAGAATAAAGGGCCTCCATCATGACCGAGGTTGCTTTCTTGACAAGAAATTAAGCATTTTGATTTGAAGGTGTTATCAAGCACGTTGGCCGTTGAAAGCAAGAGCTACAGCGCCAGGACTGCTCCTGATTTCAAGATGAGGATCAAAAGAATACCTCCTTTTGAGTCCAAAATTTTCACTGCAGCTTTTGTCTTTGTGCCAAGAACTGCATTCACAGGGGAGTTCAGAATTACTTCAAAGACCTCATCATCTTCCTCTAATCCGTCATAGGTAATTGCTATATTCCACATCTTAGTTGACATTCCTACAAGAAGTAAACATTTTAATTACTCTTTAATTGCTATTTCAATCACCTAGGTGTCAGAGAAATATATTAATTAACATGTCTACAGCTAGACTGCAGTAGCCTGAGTGAGCTATTGTACTGCTACCAACTCACTGAAGTCCTGCTGTTCTCCCAAATAATATGAAAAGACCACATTTGTTCCTGGACAATGATGATTCTGTTTAAATGCAAACACTGTAACAAAAAAGTAAGCTGCATTATGTAAGGGATGAAAAAAAAATGGTTAGTAGATGAGATCCAAGACAATTTTTTCCCCCAACCTGTCCCTTCTCTTCCTAAGAAAAAAGGAGTACTGCAATCCTTAAAACCTTAATAGTTTCAAAAATCTTAAGAGGTTGATGTAGACAGAAGTGATTATTGGATGGTACTTCATGCTATTCATGGAACGCTTGAAATGATTGATTCCTAAAGACAGCTGCCTGCACTGGCTGCCCCACTTCCTGAGATCCTTCTAGACACAAATGCTTTTTCTGATGATGTAACACACAGCAGTTTGATATCCTCCTAGAGAGAATTTATGGGCTGGGGGGGGTCTCGAAATAAACTGAGCCCTTTCCCTCCCCCTTTCCGTCTGCCTCTATTCATGGAGTTACAATCAAACTTGGTTCACAATAACTTTGCAAACTTAACACAAAACAGTTTTTATGTTACAAACATATCCCAGTCCTCCTGTCACCACCAAGATGGGAAGCAAAGCAACCCCCAGAAACACAAAATATTATATTAAGGCTGGAAGAAATTTCTAAGATTTTCTTATCCTGACCAGTTTCCATAATGTGTATTACAGGATATCCTCCAAGTTTATTTAGAAGAGAAAATGGTGACAGGAAGTAAAGAGAATACTGTTGAAGTGGAGAGAGAAGGCTCAAGTTTAAGGGGGAAAAAAGATAATAAACTCATGGTTTAACCTGTCACGGCTAAGTTTGAAAAGTTTACTCTACCATTTACTCATTGGCTATTTGAGTATTTTCTCCCTTAAACCCCTTTCTATAAGATAGTTAAACAATGTTTTCCGTAGCCTTCTCTTAAAAATATGTCTCTTTTTTTTCCTTGCAGATTGCCTTCTACAGCTTTATGCCTCTCAAATGTGCCATCCATATGATGCCTCTTTCTTGAAGGTAAGCATCACATAGATCTCATGATCAAAGTCTCATCAATCCCCAGAAGAATCCAATGGAAAGATAAAACTGTTCTCTTATACTATTCTTGGCTGGTTGCACTTAAAGGGAAAAATTAGGTGTATTTGGAATAATTTTATTTTAAAAAATAGTCTGACAGCTAATTTCTTAAGCTTTCGGTATCAACTGAGTTCTTAAATCAATTACTTTTGCAGTCTTTACAAAAACAGAAGTGAAGCATCTAATATAAAATACTATCTAATTCCCATCTCATGAGTGGATGAATCAATCCATCAAAATATATATTTTGTACTTATTATGTGCTTACCTGTGCACTAGATGCTATGGAGAATACCATAAGTGTAACGTAAGCCAAGCCCTGACCTAAAGGAATTTAAAATCTCTTGGAGGAGACAGACATAAATGCTAGAAAAGTCAAATAATCATTCAAAGCTATGCATGATTAGCTGCCAAAGAATAGAATCGATGGTTTGTCCTATATGTATGTGGGCTCCAGAGTAAGAAGGAGTAGGAGGAAGGATATGGGAAAAAAACATAAGCAAACGCAAGAAGATAGCAAAGTAGAGGCCTTGATCAGACAAGGGTGAGTGGATTAGCTGGATGGAATAGAGAGGGCACATTGGTGGACAGGAGGCCTTAAAGCTACAAAGACAGTTTGTAGTCAGACTGCAATGAGCCCTGGACACAAGGTGGCCAGATTCAGACTTTACACCGTAGGCAATGGGGAAGGCTCTTGAACAAAAAGCGACATACTGAAAGTGGAAGTTTTAGCAAAACAAACCTGAGAGTCTTACGTGAAATGATTTGGGGACCTGGTCAGATAGAGGGGAGAAATTGAGAGACCACATAGGCAGATGTTGCAATAAAATTGGCATGAAAAGATAAGAAGTAGATAATAAAGAAAGCAAATTGTTAGTATTTGGAGAACTGTGTTGACCATGAAAGACCATAAAAATAAGCATTATTTAAATAAAATCCAATACAAAAATTATTTCCAAGCCCTAACCAACTCCCTTCTTATTTTTAAGATTCATTTTTTAAAAATTATAGTACATCTCCCCCCCAAGTTTGCATTGGGCTTTATGAAGTAGAACCAGATGGTTACAGAAAATCTATTCTATTTCCTTTAAGTGCTTCTGATTTGTCTGCATTTCAGCTTTGTCTCTATGCCTACCAGGTGTGCACATAGGACCAACATTTTTAGGTTAATGAGATTGGAAGTAAGAACTTTATCATTTTTTCCTTCCTTTTCCACTTTCAAGGTGCAAAGTATTTGTTAAGTCCATGAGATATACAAACATTTTCAGAAGGCTTGAACTGACCCCCTGTTCCCACAAAACAAAAGGTGCTGAAGAGGAGACAGAAGGTGTCATTTTATGCAGAAATATCCCACATTACAGACTAGGTGAGTTCCTGGATATTTTCCAGCAAAGCAGATTTCTCTATTGAGAGACATTTTCTCAATATTTTTGAGTAAATGTCACATTAGAGATCTGTTCCCTTGGAAAACATTTTGACTCTTAAGAATGATGATGTTTCAATTAAGAACACAGCAAAGCTTTCAAGAACACATATTCTAAAGGAAAACAATCATTTTCTCAAGAGTATTTACATATTGGCTCAAGATTAATCACAATAGCTGAATGCAAAGTATTCAGTAGTTCTTTAGGTTTTTTTGGTTTTTTGTTTTGTTTTGTTTTTGGTTTGCTACAATAGCTGCAAGGCAAGCTTTCCTTTCCTTTCCAGCTCCCTCCCAAGAGTTCTCAAACCTTATAATATCCCACTGTCTTTGTCCACTCAATCGTGGAAGCTGCTGTTTATAAAGAAACGAATAGACTGTTCTGGACAAAAGATGTGGAGGACAACAGACCCAAAAGAGGTAAGGATTAATAATATGGAAGCAAATTAACATTTTCTTGACCTGTGGACATGGGGAACTTTATAATTTATAATTCTCTAAATCAAGACTTCAGTTTACAAAACTATTTTGAGCTTAATAAATTCCAAAATAATGAACAGCTTAGTGGTTTTTAAAAAAATGTTTAAGATATGCTTATATCATTTCTTAAAATATCTAAAATCATAAGAATATTTAGCTGTCCCAGAAGTCACTAGTATCCATCTACTCAAAACAGCATGTAAACTCTTCTAGACTCATGGGCACTTATCCAGTAGGATCGCCAAGAAGTAGATTTTAGAGCTTCCCGTAGTGTGAAACATTCTAGGAGTACCTGATGGGCTTCTCAGAACCTACTGGATCACACTTGATCTTGTAACAAACAGACCTCAAATAAGAAAGATGACATGTGGCAAAGAATCTCGACTTTCAAGAAATAGAAAGGTTGGAACTGCCTTAACATGAAGTACAAAAACGGCATAGTGCAAATGCATCAAACTGTTTCGTAGGAGGGATGACCAAAACACAAAGGCCTGTAGCACCGTGAGGGTAAACGTCAAATACACAGTAGGAATAACTCTTCCCACAAAGGGTGGGCAGCTGAGGAACAAACCTATCTGAGTTAGAAAGTTTATATCACAAAAAGGAGGCCAATAACAGTATTTGGGTTGTTGCACGTCAAATTGAAGGCTCACTGTTAGAGGCTGAACTGTGTCCTTCAAAAATTCGTATGTTGAAGTCTTAACCCCCAGTACTTCAGAATGTGACCTTATTTGGAAATAGAATAATTACAGGTGTAATTAGTGAACATGGGGTCTTAGTGGAGTGCTTTTAGAACACAGAACATCTCCTCTGCAGGAAAACACAAAGCCACAAGCCCTGTCTGCTTTTTTTTTTTTTTTTGCATTTGTATTTGTCCCCCCAACAAGTCATTCGAGTACATCCCAAACCATAGGAAAAGAGAGAGAACCATGCAGTGAGGTGAGGTAGTGCTACCTGCCCCATCTGCAGAAGCCAGGGAAAGACAGGGGGACTCCAGTCTCAGCTTTAGACATAATTCCCTAAAGGTGCATTAGTGCCTGGGGATTCTTTCTTCTTCTGCCTATTAGAATACTGCCTCCCCTGGGAAGCCTTCTAAGATTTTCCTTAGCCAGAATGGTTCATCCTTTGGGTCCTAATATTAGCAAGTATTTTCTTGTCTATGTTTCCCATACAACAGAACATCCTTGAGAGAAGGTGCCAGACTTTTGTATTCCTCTTTGCACCTAGAAAAATATTTCAACAAATTTAAAACAAAATAAGTGCTATTTAAGTAAATAATGTCTTCCCCTGAAATCTTCTCATATCAATCTATTTGAAGATGGATCATTTAGAAATACCGTTTAGGAATCCATATAAATATCGTGAAAATTTCCATAAAAAATATGAGGCAATTAAATTATTATAACTGTGTGTCAGACTTTTAAATAATTTTTAAATGCCCTTATTTTTTTCTGGATTTTTTAGAAGTTTAGATATAAAATATGTGATATTTTATATTCTATATTTGTTATGATCTTTCTTTTCATTTGAAATAAATATTCATTTGTTATTAAAAAAATGTATGAGGGCAAAACTTCAAACTCAAACTCATCTCTTTTGGAGATGATGTGGGTCCCTGATGAGTTTCTGGTTGGCTGAAGTTACATAGTATTCTGTCTTCTCCACAATATCCAGACTTGCTTACAAAAAACATGAAACAAAACTGTAGACACTAAACATACCTGGGTCAAACTGAATCAGTTTAGATGGAGTCACGGTGAAATCTTTTCCAACTGCAGCTGACACTTGGTTGACCTTAAGAGGGGAAAAAATGTCTTTTTTTAATAAAAATATTCTATAATAGAGAAACATCTATTCTCCCCCATACTAGACTAAACTCATGCTCTTAAATCTGTTTTTAATATTAGGTAGTTTTTTTTTATTATAATAAACCATTTTGGATTTTCCTTTAAGTTAACTTTTTGCTAGACTAATATCAATGGAAAGAAATGCTTTTTTTTCCTTCTCCCTTATAAATGATTCTATTATTGGAGAAAGTAGCATGAGTTTTAAACAATATTTTTCTTTTTATTATGAGTACAATTTTATTACCTTCCTTTAAGCCCAATTTGGTCTTAAAATAGTGCCTTTACAAAAAGGGAGGGAGAAAATTGAAGAGAAGAAAAAGCAGGCACTCCTGACAAGCCACGTGACGATCTGTCAGCCAGCTTTGACGCATCCTGTAAGCTCCAGGGCACCGGAGTCCTCTTGACCAAATTAACGCAAACAAGTCTGTTCCATTTTCCCACCTGGATGAAACCATCGCTCCTCGCAGACATGAAGGAGAGTTTTGTGGGACTGAAGACCTGGTGAACAGCCCCACAAAGGGAATCCACACCCAGCATCCAGGGCTTTCAAGGTTCTAGAGTAAGTTGTGGGGAAAAAAAAAATCACCCTAGTCTAAGGAGACTATTGGCTACAGCCCTGCTCCTCAGCTCCAGGACTAAAAATCAAGAGGTGATCCAAGGTCTCTGAAGTCATGGCCTTAAATTCCCCCCAGTGTGTGCCTACATATGTGTTAAGAAGTGCCCTTGGCTAATTTGAAGAAGTCATAGAATAAGAATCCAGTGGAAGCATGACAGGCAGTTGTTACTTTTGCACATTTTTATACGTTCCTTCTTACAAAGGAATATAGTGCCCAATTAAAAACTTCAGAATTGCTATTCTATGGCCTCAGACAATATGTTCATTTCAAATAAGAGGCCCTAACATGTATGAATTGGTCTGCAGTGGAGACGTATTGCTGAGGAAGGGTACTACCTCCCAGGCTCCTATTTGCTCAGTCTACAATGCCAGGCCTCCCCCGAACCACTTTTCATTGTGCAAAGGCAGCCCATTGTACACCTGTACCCACCATATGCTGGAAGTTACATTTCCCTGCATGGTTCTTGTACATACAATTACCTAGTATTTACCACCACTGAGTTTACAGAATCCTACGTAGGAAAAGCAATGGTCGGAGGCAAGGTGGTTGGAGAAATCAGTCAGGTGAAGGTACATGATTCAAACCAGGGCAAACCACACAGTGTAACAGTACCTTCTCTTTCCCTGCTCCTAGTAGCCAATAAGGTCTTACGTAAGATGGCAGTTTGTGCTTAGGGTAGAGTTGTCCTGAAAGACTCTGGGACCATGTTTGATGAAGGCCTGCACACTCAGCTGGCAGGTTCCCAGTACACATTCCGCATAATAGACATACGGTTCCATGTAACGCCATGTATGTTCTTTCTACCTGGCAAGGTGAGTGGTAGTGCGGCCCAAGACTCCAGACTAGAGCATATGGTGCTTTCTATGAGGATGAGAGGATTCTTAGAAAACCACCCAGGCAGATTCTTTCCCATTCCATATGTAATCCTCTGGGAAGTGATAGGGTATACCAAGCCTTCTGCTATTTAATTACAATAAAGCACCAACAGACCTGGGGAAAGGAGTCTATGTCCAGTAGAAAGATAAAATACTGAGTCTGGGTATGGTGGAATTTAGGTGTGCAGAGTTCTGAGGGTGATTTGAATTCATTACTAAAATGGAGACTTAACAGAGATGCCATTCTTCCCAGAAGCTAATATTAGTGACTTCTTCATCAGATTGAAAAGGGGAGTCTTTAAAACTCATTCTCCATCATTAGTACATACAAGCTTTTCATGCTCTCATTCTCTTGAAGTGCTATTATTATAATGACTCCTAAAAAGTCCTTCAATTCCAGGAGCCATAGGTTGTACTTCATAGTTCATGTTGACGGAAAGAAATAGTGAGTTGAATAGTTCAAAAAGGATTACCTGAAAATCCTTTATATTTCAAAGTGCCTGTATTAATATATGCTTTCTTAATTTTGAATGACTTGGACAATTCTTAAAATAGGTTTAAGTCTCCTGATTTGCCTCATTCACTGAGACCACAGAAAGTGATCAGGGGTGTGTATTAAGAGGAAGTGATTTGGAGACTGAAATTCACTCTGGGTACCCTACAAAGGTCTTGCATCCAACTTCTCTTTCCAGAGAAAAATTTAGCCCAATTTCACTAAGTTGCTTATATCTCTCTGTGAAATAAAACTTCAAAATTTAAGAGTTTATAGAGACAAATAATCAGATTTCAAAACTGAAAATGTGTTTTAAAGAATTGTATTTCAGGGTTAATGAACCCAGATGATGGATGGAGGGACAAGGAGATTTTGTACTTAGAATCTTCAGAAGAGCATGACATCCCTGCAGTTTGACATTTCCTTGGTCATTCTGAATTTTACTGGAAAGAAAAATCCAAGGCACTTAACCAGCAACATACGTTTTAGCTTGATAATTTGCATTTTAGAGTTGTTACCTTTATGCCCACAAAGGCCGAGTCCATAGAATATCCCCTTCTGGTAATTTCCAAGGGCAAAGTACCCACATTCTCACAGACCTCATATTCAGTCTGTGACCATTCAATATGAGACCACTTCAATTCCAAACTGTGCGTGAAATGAAAAGAAAAGGGAAATAATAAGAAATGCATAGTAAATGCCTGTAGAAATCCTCTATTGAGTAGGAGACTGAGCCACTTGTTCAAATCATGGTGGCAAAGGTGGTTGATCAACTTACACCAGTGACAGAAATTCCTTACACTTGTTTGGTACATTTTAGTTCACAAAGAATTTATACTAACATTGTCCTATTTGATCCTTACAACAACCCTGTGAGGTACACAGAGCAAGTATTAGAATTCTACTTTACAAATGAAGAGTCTAAGGTTAAAGGACTGCCGAAGTCCCACAGATATTATGACAGGGGGCTCGAAGTCCCACAGATATTATGACAGGGGGCTCAAGCTTGAGTGTTCTACAGGGAAAGAAACCAGCAGCTGTTAAGTTCAAGGAGACAATGATAAGTCATCTCCCATCTTGACTTTTGGCCTTCCTCATTAGTGCTATAAGAACTGTTCCAGACACATATCTCTGAACTTGGGTTCAGTTAACTAGTTATCCTTGAGAATGTGCCTAGAAATTAAAATGTACATGTGTTTTATAACTCTCTGTTCTTCTTTCATATAAAAGGGCTGTGCTAGTATGTACCTTGGATGCAACTATCCAACTGAATAAACTTGATAAATAGAGGGTGGCCTTTTTTCTACAATGCATTGAGTGAATCTAACATTTGAAGGAAATTGTCTTCTTTAATCCTCATCATCTAGAGAGGGACTTTATATTTTTTCAAAAAAAAAAAAAAGAAAAGGAAACCAAGCTTCAGAGAGATTAAATAACTAGCTCAAAGGCAAAAAGCTATGACAAAGCTAGTAGGTAACAGAGATGAAATTCAAGCCTAAATCTAACACCAAATCTATTCTTCTTCTTCCCTTTCTCTTCCCAACTGAAGTTCTTCATGACTCTTGTATGAGCGCAAGCAGGACAATACAACTTTATCTTTACCCCGAAATATTTCCTTTTTTGAAGTGAGAGCACTTAAAATGTTTCATCTAAACATTTCTCTCAGAGCCAGGCTATAAATTATATCATCATAACAGAAATTATATTTGGGCTGGTCTGAAGGTAGTGAGTTATCTCACTTGATCATTCACAGGCAGTTACAGATTGAACTCCTTGTTCTACTACTTAACCCCTCTCCTCACTACTGCACTTGACTAGTCTTAAAAAAAAAAA
>NW_012155840.1:2347832-2488313 GCF_000956105.1 Propithecus coquereli
CTTTCCTCCCTCCCTCCCTTCCAAAATTAGAAATTCTGGGTGCTACTCCGTGGAATATGAGTTCACAAATTTCACGGACTCTCCAGGGTTTCCTAGGGGCCATTCACATTAGAGAGTAAGTTTATCTCAAATAACCACTTTTTGTTCTTGTATCCACTGATCATGTGTCAAATCACAAGGACATAAAGTATTCTGTAGCAAAATAAACTCAATAGCACTGGTTCATAGCTGAGGGTCATGGCTCAGGGAGGGGGAGGGTAGAAGCATGGAATTATCACAGGGTCACGAATCTACATAAACATACATTTTTATGCAATCTATAGATATAAAACTTACTGGCATGCTAAGCTTAATAAAATTTTTGACATGAGAACAGGATCCTTATATTTTAAAATATTAGGACCCTTATGGGTCTCTGATGCAACTGCATTCAAATGTGGCATGAAACAGATCAAGAAATACAAAAATAAATGACTACAGTAGTCCTCCCTTATCCACAATTTACTTTTCCAGGGTCACCTGCAGTTCCAATTACCTGTCAACTGTGGTCTGAAAATACTAAATGTAAAGTTCCCCAAATAAACAAGTCGAAAGTTTTAAATTACATGCTATTCTGAATAGTGTGATGAAATCTCGAGTCATCCTGTGTCGTCCCACCCAGGGTATGACTCATCCCTTTGTCCAACGTATCCACACTGTAGATGCTCCTTAGTCACTTAGCAGCCGGCTCTTTTATCAGAGTGACTGTTGCAGTATCACAGTGCTTGTGTTCAAGTCACTCTGGCTTTACTTAATCATAACCCCAAAATGCAAGAGCTGTGATGCTGGTATATTGTTATAATTGTTCTATTTTTATTATGTTATTGTTGTTAGTCTCTTACTGTGCCTAATTTATGAATTAAACTTTATCATAGATATGTTTGTACAGGATAGGAAAAAGCATTGTGTGCATAGGGTTCAATACTATCCGCAGTTTCAGACATCCATTGGAGGTCTTGGAATGTATCACTTGCAGATAACAGGAGACTACTGCATGCATAAAGAATTACAAGACAACAAGCAGCAAAGATATCATAAATGTCAATAGAAATAACATGTTGCAAAGAATTTTGAAAAGGTCCAGGTAGATGAGAAAGAAAAAAAATTAAGTAAGAGGGATTAGGGGAGAAGACAGGAAAGAGTGAAACAGATAAATTTGGATGTATTTCAGCTATCAGTGAGTTCAAATGAATTTCAATGCCCAATTCTTCTGAGACTTCGTCCATTGCTAACGCTAACCATGACAAGCAAAAATCCATCAATGTCACTCTGCAGATCCTGGTGACCTCAAGGCCTAAAGCTAAATGCAATTTGCTGATCTAAATCCAGAAGGGAACCATTCAGAGGGCTGTTAAGATTCAAAGAATGAAAGATCTTAGTGTCTGGGAATATGTCTGCATTTCCCTGATGCACCATTAGAATGCTACATAATGCTTATAGGTCAAGGTTGTCATTACACGATATTCTATTTTGTTTTCTTAAAACTATTCACTACAGATAATATAGATCTATTGAAAAGCCATGAAATTTAAGCCAGGCTATATCTTTAAATATCTAAATAAAAATAGCACTTTCATACCCACAGGATATGTGCAACAAATGTTTTTAATATGATTTTTTGTTTTTTGCAGTGCTGTATTTGAGAAGATCTTTCTATGCTGAGACTGTGATTGCTGAAACTGTACACAAACACCTGGATGAAAAATAAGAGACGTGGTCAATCACTTGAGAATTTTCCCTGCAAGAAGTCACACCGCTATATACTTGGCATTATGTAAATATCCACATGCAGGAGCCCATGAGAGAAATTTGGGAAGTTTGGATGTGTAGATGTCATGTAGATAAAGATCAGTTCACATCACATCTTCACATTTTAATAATCCCTCCATTCTATCACTATCCAGTATAGCTCACTCTACAGTTAGAAATGAAGTTTACAGACACACTTTATGTGAAATCCATATGGCAATCATTTCAAGCCATTTAGCAGGAGGTGGAAACTCCTCCAGCCTCTAGGTCAGAGTTTCTCAATCTCAACATTATTGACATTTTGTACCAGATAATTCGTTGTGGTGGGGGCTGTCCTGTGTGTTGTAGGATGCTTAGCAGCATCCCTGACCCCTGCTCATTAGATGCTGTAGCATCACTTCCCCCCAGTGACAACAATGAAAACTGTTTCCAGACATTGCCAAATGTCCCTTATGAAGAAAGTCGTCCCTAGTTGAGAACCACCTCCATAAGTGGTTTTGGGGTATTCATCACAATAGAAAAAGCTAGTTCAATGTGAAGCTAAATTTTGGTCCTTGACAACCAATAATGTCAATGAAAGACATAGTATGGACTAGTGAAAAAAATTGGATTAGAAGATGTGAGGCTTCTGCTCCCTCTGCCACTCTCCAACTCTAAGCAGTCGGGTGCAAGAAATGCTGTTTAAACACTCAATTTAAAATTGCAACCTCTAGCTAGGCATGGTGGCCGGCAACTGTAGTCCTAGCTACTCAGGAGGCTGAGGCAGGAGGATCACTTGAGCCCAGGAGTTCAAGGCTGATGTGAGATATGATTGTGCCACTCCACTCCAGCCTGGGTGACAGAGTGAGACCTTGTCTCAAAAACAAGCAGACAAATAAATAAATTGCAACCTCTTTCCCAAAGCCCAGCACCTTCAATTCCTCCTTATCCCGACCAACTTTTTCATTTTCCAAAGCATGCATCATGTATAACATACTATCAAATTTACTTAGATCCCATAAATGCTCCAAGAAAACATGGGTCTTTGGTTCACTGATATATCCAAAGTCCCTTGTAAAATGTCTAAAACATAGTATGTGCTCAGTAAATATTTATTAACTAAATGAATGAATCTTGTGTAGCCCACTGTTTCCCAAGCTAAGCTGGCCATCAAAAATGTTTTTCTCCCCAACATTATTAACATCATCTTTCACACACTTTGAAAAAATGCTAGGCTAGATGATCCTTCCGTGTTCTCTCTAGCCCCGAATTACTCTGCATTTTGGACTATTATTCGACTTTATTAGTATAGAGAGAAAGATGGCATTGATAAAAGAGCATTCTACCATAAATCATAATTTCTTAACACATATGTATGCTATTTTCTAAGGCGTGTGTGTAGTTCTCAACATACGGCAATGTCTGGAGGCAGTTTTGATTGTCACAGCTGGGAAGAGGGTGGTACCAGCACCCAGCTGACGGCAGCCAGGGATGCTGCTGAACATCCTGCAATGTCCAGGACACTCCCCTCTGACAACGGATTAGCTGTCCCGAAATACCAGTAGTAACAAGGTTAAGAGACTCTGTAATGGAGTAAAATATATGTACTTTCTCGTATTTTATTTTGTGGCTATATGATTCATTTATATGAAGAAACAATAAATGGAAAGAAACATTTGGGGTTAAAACACCAGTCTGGGATTTGGGACATTAATTCAAGTTACCAAGAGTCTGTGGAAAAGATATTTAGCCTCTCTATGCCTCAGTTTCCTCACTTCCTATAATAATGTAATTATTACACATTTCGAAGTATGATAATGATGAGTCTGTACTTCAAAGGGGTTAAATGAACCTTCATGAATTCTCATTAAGTATTTTGAGCTTCTCAGTAAAAGGTTTCATAGCAGCTAAAACTTTGATTAAATTACTATTTTTATAACTAGATCTTTACTTATAATCAAGTAGCAAATGACTTAAGAAAATGGAAATGTTAAAAATATTTTTCCAAGTATTCAATCTAAGACTTATCAATGCAAAGATGATGCTATTAAACTCCATCATCTAATGCTATGAACACCTGTGTTTTCATTTTTCTCTTTTTCTCTTGATAATGGGGAAATGGTGTTTAGCCAAGAGGCAGCATAGTGAGTACCCAAACCAAGTGCTTTGGAATCGAACACACCTTGCAACCGCTTATTAGTGTGTGATTACGGTCAGTTGCTTAGTCTCTCTGGGCCTCAGTTTTCATTATCTTTAAAATGAAGAGAATTACACTCATGTCAAATGATGGAAATTAAAATTAGTTAATATGTATAAAGCACCTGTACACAGTGGGTGCTTCGTAAGTGCTATTTTCCTTCCCTTCCTCTGCGCTTTCCTAAGATCTGCTCTGTAGCCAAATACCTTAACTCCTGGCTTGCAGGTAACATGCGGGCGTTAGCTAGCCAATCGCGTCAACCTCTTCCCCTGCAAGGTGTTTCATAAAAGCTGCTAAAACATTACAAAGTTTTCCTGGTCAAAATTCATTTTCTTTTTTATCTCTTCTGTCCCTTCTCTTTTAAAGCCAAAAAGGAATAATAGAACAGCTAGAGTGCAGGTTGCCAGAGGGAGGGGAAGAAGCAGAGTGCTTGGAAGCAGGCAGAGCTGGGGAAGCAGCCCCTGAGCTATCAAGAACTTCAGCATGGGACAACTTTGCTTTAGAAGTTCACTTTTTTTTTTTTCTAGTGGGCACAAGAAAGAGGTCCACATGGAAGAAGTATTAGGACAACTGCCCTGATGAGAAGCTGACTGCATTCTGTGGTCTGCAAAGGTGCTTTTGATGAATGATGCGGGTCCTGTGTAACTCAGTTTGGGACTTCTGCAGATCATGTTGGAGAGCCACCTTGGACGAGAGAACAGACATTAGCCTGTGAGTGAGTCGTGCCAGGAAATGAGTGATACGATGAGCGCTCACTTAGATTCGGAGGTCAGGGTTCACTTTCAGCTCTTCTCTCATCCAGTGACTTTGGGATAATTGCTTAAAAGCTTTGAGCCTAATTTCCTTGTCCAAGCACAGTGCCTGAAATTTAGGCACTAAGTCAAATCTAAACCTTTATGCAAATTTCCATGGATTTCAGTATTATAAAATAATTTTCATTTACAACAAAGTGTCTCCCAAATGAATCCCAGGAAAAACGTGTTCCCAGAGCTATTCTGTGAGAGTGTGTGTGTGTGTGTGTGTGTGTGTGTGTGTGTTGGGGGTGGGGGCGATTCTATAGCCCAGTCAGGTTGAGATAACGCTGCGAACTCTCCCTCAGTCAGAGATTCCCAATCCACACGTGCATCTCGATGATTCTGGGATGTGATGCAGTTAAACAAGCAGACGTGCTCGCTAACTGGCAATAACTTGATTAATCTCACTTAAATAAGCATTTTCTAACACTTTTTAAAATGAAACATCTATTGATCCTTCGGGACTGACACGCTATAGGAACACTGCAATGGTGACAACTGACCAGCAATCGAGATTCTGAGACATTCCCACCGAGCGGGGGTCCTTCCAATGCTCCACAAGAGGCCCCTTTCTGCTCCAGACTATGGCTACCGGTCCCTTCAGCTTCATTACAGAGGTTTTTCGCCCCTTCAGATATGAAGAACGTTAACCTCTTAATCCTGTCTAAGCCAAAGAAGAACACAAAGTTCCATGGCCAGGTCTTCTTATTGATTAATAAGCATACTGATCATTCACTTTGGGAATCGTCCCAGGAACAATTTCTAATTAGAGGTGGGCTTTCTAATCCACCATATGTTTCTGGGACACTTCTTCACACAGTGAATTGTTGTACCCACATGAATTAACAACCATAGTAATCACCACCACAAGTGGCATTTGTTAAGGACCTTAAATACACAAGATGTTACCGCATTTGTTTCTCTAAACAAATTGTAGTTTTGCCCCCATTATACAGATAAGATAACTAAGGCTGGAACAATCACTAGGTGAATGGCAGACCCAAAGTTCAAACTCTGTCCTTTAGCTACAAGTCCAGTGGTTAATAAACCATAAATCCCAGTGTGTTAGATACAGAGTGCACACTAATATTGATATCTGCAATTTGTATTTTTTAAAAAAACACTAAACTTTAAAGTCCTTGAAGAGTAAGTATTCCTTCTTTCTTGCTGCCTATGTGGCCAATGTCTGGAGTGAAAGGAGGGAGATGAGTCTGCTGTTCCAGTCCCTGCAGGTCAATTTAGCACAGGTGCTAAGAATGGGCAAGTTCTTTAGCACAGTGAGGAAAACTATGGACTCTAAAGCTACATTTCCTGGGCCTGAATCCCAGCTCCCTCACTAATTGTCTGCATGAGCTTAGAAAAGTCACTTTTTATCTCTGTGCCTCAGTTTCCTCATATGTAAGTTCTAGATTATGGTGGTACCTAACTCACAGGTGGTTGCGATGATTAAAGAAATAGCAATGAAATAGAGAAAAAAACCATTATATTGCAAATGGCTGTGATTTCTATTGTAGTAAGCTCTTGCTGGCTGTCTGGAAGACAAACCACCATTCGGAACATTGTTTCTTATTGGAAAAATGTGCACCTAGTTCCAAAAAATTCATATGGGGTTGGGGACAATCATATCATTCAAAAATTATGAAGATAAATGCTGAGCAACTTTTACCTCCCTTGTCCACTCTAAAGAAAATAGCCTGATGTATGTCAGAATCAAATCAAAGTTATTTTTCTATTACTTACTCCTTGGTAGGCATACGCTACAGCATTTCATTCTATTGGTTCCCATCATTTCAAGTTGAATTAGAAACATCTCCAGCATAAGTACATGAAAACTGATATCCAACAAATCAGGATCCTATTTAAAATAGCTTCAATTAAGGTTAAAATTAAATTAAGCAAATTCTGCTGTAATTCTCATATGAATTTGAGGTTTATTTAAAAACACAAAGAGCCTTCAAAAAGCAATGTCCTCGTAACAACAAGGAATGAAAAAGGCATGTGAGTGAAGCGATATCAATCTAGCACCATTGCTGGAGGAAAAAAATTCTCTGTCGGCTACACTGAGCTCATACGTGAAGGACAAGAGGTCAACATTAGGTCAGTAACAAGTATGATCAATATTCTTATGTTTTTTAGTTTAACTATTAATGTTTAAAAAAACCTAAGTGAAGTCAATTTATTAATGTTTTTAAAGTAGGATTTTTTTTTACATTTTTCTTGAGAATTGGAAGATGTTTGATATTGCAAGTAGTTGACATATTTTCCATAAAGATTGTGATTTTAAGGAATTATTTCTCTTAGGCAAAAACAGTTTAATAGGTGGGGGTCATTTATTTAAGTTTTGTAGTCTCAGGATTATATTTTAATGTCAGGGGCCAGGTCTTCTTTGTTTTCACCTACTTCCCAGCTCCTAGTACTAGACGCCTGACATATAGTAGCCACTCAATAAAAAAACCTCTGGAGTTAATAAATCTGGGCCAGGCACTACACTTTATCAGTGCAATGGCGGTGGGACCCTTGGAACGTGTTTTGCTAAGAAAAGGATGTCAGGTTTGTTTCTAACAATGACTATAGTGACCTCTGCTGGCAGGCTTTTGAAACTACAATTCAGGATCAAAAAGAAAAGGCAAGAATGGAGACTGCCGAGAGGGTGCCTCGGGTTTCTTTTCTTCCTTTGTCCATATTCCATAAAAGGATCACAATAGGGCTGTGCTCACTTATGGTATTTAGTATGACTAGGAATGGTGAATACTAACACTAGGATAAATGAACAACTTTTCTTTGAGGTGACAAAGAAGGCTATCAAATTAAAAAAACAGAAAAAAACGCAGCTCTGATAGACCGTTCTAAGAACATCTGCTAGCTGGTAAGTTATTCAAGAAAAGTCTAGAATAGGGGCCCAGTCAGTGAAATTACTGTGGTCTGTTAATCTTAATTTTGAGGGTTTGTTTCTCTTGTTATTCTGAGGGCTGTACCCTTTACACACCTTCCAAATGTCATTTAAGATTTTCCTAAGTCTATTTTCCTCTTTACGTTATCCTCATCTTCTCTAGGTTTATTAACTTATAAAGGCATTTTCAAGTTACTGTAATTTTTTCATCAGGGAAAGAGAAAATGTTTGGCCAATCCTTTTCACCACCTTATTCTTCCCGACCCTGGATATTTTAGAAGCCTATGGTTACTAACATGGTCCTAGAGTGACCTCTTGCTGCACGATTTATACATGAGCCAGCAAGCTCAGTACTGGATGCTTGTGGGTTGTCAACACAGAAACTTCTCTGCGTGTGAGAGTGTTTGCATTTACACGCATAACATTAATAACCCAGCACTGTTCAACTTAATTTTGTGATATTTCTATGCTCTGTAAAGCTATTGGCTTTCCCATTATCAAGCAGTAATGAAAAGAAAATTCCCCTTCAAAACAAATTCTATGAGCAGATGAAATGGTCTATCAGTTTATCTTCCTGGATTTCATCTGAAAAAGAACATTTCACTTTGCCAATATTCAGACACATTCTGAACGTTATATACAGGACTACTGAATAAGCAAAAGAAATTACATTTGAGGAGTGGCCGAGTTCCCTGTGGGGTCCATGATCTGAAATTCCATGATATCTGAATTTACTTCCAAAGAGGGGTTTATGATGTAAAGAATGGTCTTACTGTTTAAGTCCTTTTGGCTAAATTTCTCACGGATAAATTCACCTACAAAAAAGAAATACGTGAATCTCCTAGGTAATCAAACAGAACATTCAATAAGGGCTTATAAAATTATCTATTTTATTTTAAACAGCTTTAAAGAACAGCTAAAGTACATTTTTTTAAAAGAAATCAATATTACCGCAGCTATCTTAAAACTCAAATGCAATGAACATAAATTACACTTTAAATCTGCTTTGCTTCAGAAATATTTGCCTTACAGAAAATACAAAAATAGAAGGAGAGTAGGAAGACAGAGTAATAAAAATCCATAATTCTGTGCCATCCCATTTAATGGTATATTATGACCATTGCGTTCATAAAGCAGAAATATTATATGACCCAGAGAAATCATCAGGAAAAAAACCCCCAGCATTTTAAAAAATGAACTGACATCATTTAGAATTCATAATAGAAGAAAAAATTAGACACAAATATGAAATTTAATCCTGACCCCGTGTTCCTCTGAATATATTACAATCTGTTGTTGAGAAAAAAATGTAAACAATAAACAGCTGTATATCAGCATTTGGCTCTCCCAGTCAAGATGAATTTAGTAAAACTCAGCTTCAAACCCTCTTTAGCACCAATATTGATTTATAAACTGCATCTATCAGTAAGCCCTGGGGAGTGTTTACCAAATGGGCCTACACTTACTTAAATTACTCTCTAGTCCTGCCAGCCACTGGGTATTTTAAAATGAGCAATTATAAGGATTAAGGAAGGCAGTACCTGTTGTTGTGTTCTCCAGATGTCCGTGTTGTGGGCCTTGTAAAATCTTAAAGATGATTTGATCATCCTCAGTGTCAGGGTCTGCTGCCTTCAACACACGGGAAGTGATGTAAATCCCATAACAGCCATTTTTCAGGAGCCCCACTTGAGAAGGGGAATGCAAGAGTGTGATCCGGGGGGCTGTTCTGTCCAACTGGTCCACCTGAATCATCAGTGTTACATGCAATGTTACCCAGAGGTTTCTCACCCCCATGCAACGTAGGGCTTTCATGGTTCAACACTGACAAACTCTCCTAAGTTTCAGATTCCTTATACTCCTCATGAGTTAATATCTGCTAAAGACCGTCCCATTCACAATATCCTCAGCAAATATCTCAGTGCCTGGAAGAGAGGCCAACTTTCCATTGTAAACCTTCAACCAACTTTATCAATTTGTCTCCTGCCTGACTCCCCCTTAGCATGCAAGCTCTGTGAGGGCCGACATTAGGTCTCTTCCCCGCCCCTCTCCTCTATTCCCTGCACCTGGCACAGTGCCTGAACCCTAACAGAAGCCCATGGAATATTTCTGGAATGTATACATAGAAACTGACCCAAGAATTGTATGGCCAACTTAATGTTAGCTCCACAGAAGGATTTTCCTATTTTTCCAGTGTTTAGTGATTTACAGAAACAAAACTGTATGAGTTTATAAATACACAGAATTTTTTTGGCATGTCTTTGTTCGACTGACAAAAATGTTGAATAGAAATAGAAATACCTCAGTAAGAAAAAAATGAAAAGCTGGCTATTTTAGACATTTGCATATTTGTTTCATTGAGAACAAGAGCCAGGTAACTAAACAGGTGTGCCAGATTTGTAAAGATGGCGAACGGGCAATGAGTCATAAGCAAGAACAGGAGAACAGGTTAAAATACCACAACAGACTTCATTCAGGTATGGTAGTCTGTACGGAGCTCAGTCCATCTTGCATTTGCAAGATAACCGTTGCAGGTTGGGGATGGCGCAGGTTTGGATGAATTAGCACAATTTCACCACTGATACTAGAAAACACGTACAAGAAAACTACCTTCATTCCCCTCACTCCTACTCTCTCGATTCCTAACTTCATTTGCCCTCAAATGATACTGCTATAAATCTTAGTTCACCCTAGCAAAGAATTCATATCAATGATAAGACCATATATTTTTTTGTATATTCTTATATAAACTACTTTGCAGCTATTAAAAAAATAAGGGGTAAGATGAAATCAATAATGAAAATTTTCCGCAACTTTGTGTTAATTGAAAAAATCCCAGCAAGTTGCAGAATAGAAGATGATTATAATACTATTTTTGTTAAAAACAAATACATATATATGTTCATATAGACAAATAAATGTCTGGGATCATTTGCACAAATCTGTTCATTTGTCTTGGGGTGCGAAAAATTACAGCTCCTCCTCTGTTTATTTCTATATGGAATTTTGTCATAATCAACTACTTCTTTCTTTCAAATTGGCAAGATTCTTTTTTGAAATCAAAAATAATCATAACTCGAGTTGGTAAGTATGTGGAGAAACAGACATTTTTATATTTTGCTGGTAGGGATGCAAAATAGTGAAAATTTTTTTGGACAAAAATGCTCTTTATCTTATAGAAAAATTAGACATGTACAGAAAAATGTGCATATACATGTATTAGATATATATTCAATAAATATTATAATAGCAATTTTAAAATTCCAAAAAACATAAAACTCCAGCAGGGCATTGATTATGAACCATCTCCACCTGAGACCAAGTCCTACTCAGACTTTTAAAATCAAACTTTTAAAAAATATTCAATGAGATGAGGAAATGTTCATGGTATATGAAGAGTGGAAACAGGTGATATGCTTAATAGTACGTACAATATTGTCCTGATTTTTCAATTGCACAGAATAAAAGAATGTGAGGAAGCCAATAGTTATCTTCGAGTGGTACAATTGCAAAGGATTTTTTTTCTTGTTCCTTTCTGTAGTTTATGAATTCTTTACAATAAGCTACTATATTATAAACCGGAACCACAACAAACATTTTCAAAAGTCATAGTCATTCTTTTCCTTTCCTGAAAAGAGTGGGCAGCCACTTTCAGAGCTGTGCAGTCGGGTGGGAGGTGGAGAGTCAAACTGTCATAGTGTCTTGTTAGGGAAGAAGCTTCCACAACCATGGTGGACAGGAAGGGGGTGGTCAGTGGGAGAAGAGGAAAAATCAAAATACTTCCAAGCCACGTAAGAAATCCTCAAACTTCATAAATAGCTGAGTGTAGGATCGTTGTTTTGTTTTGGGATGTTGTATTTGCCTTAAAAATAAAAGTGTTACAAAAGTAATAAATGCCTGTTAATATCTAAACTCCAGTTACATGGTCCCCTGTTGTGTCTCTGGTCATAATCATGCTAAAATATGTCCTAGATCTTATTAGGGTACATAGCTTCTTCAAAGCAGATCTTCTGGCTCGGTATACAAGAAGCATTTTTCAATATTGGAGTGCAAGGCATGTTTTTTAAAAGAAAGCTGTATCCTATGATAACTTGTATTTGATTTACTGAAAATCATCTCAAACATGCCAGAACCTTAGCAATTACAGGAGTCCTTTCTACCTCACCCGAGCCCTCCCTCTTTGAAGGAGGACTACAGGTTGCATCAGCTGCAGTCATCTTGTTCAGACAAAAATGATTTCCGCAAAATGAATGTTGGGTTGTGCCTGTGTTTTGCACCTGTTAAATCTAGTAGCTTCGCCGTCCGTTACCCAGGTACCACCATAAGAGTAGTTTACTCATGCTTGGAGACTTATTTGAACCAATTCATCACTCAAAGGTGGTCAACATCATATTGTTTTGGCAGAAAAGGCTCTTGAAAGCAAGAGACTGAGGGAATCATTTCTCCTACACTGCTGTCAGGGGTCAGTCACTTCCTAAAGCCTTTTGACCTCTCTGCTCAGAGAGGCCAGAGGAGTCGGGGGGGTTATAGGAGAAAGTTTGAGGCTTTCCTTATGAGGTTTTTATACATAATGATTTTTTTTCTGCAAGGAAAACCTTGTACTTGTGATGAAAAAGAACTTTTACAACATATATCCAACATTTTCCTATCAATAAATTCCATGACTTTCAAGGGATAACTCTCTTGTGATACCCATGCTCTTCAAGATGAATGCTGGTGTAGGGAGAGACCTGATTTAAGTCCTGGTACTTCCTCCAAACTCCATTCCCTTTTCCATCTCTGCTGTGGAGTGCGGGAAGGAGCTCTTATGTCTGCACTCAGAATTTCTATTATAATTCTTACAAATTTGCAGCCAAACAGACCCAGAAAATTATTCCTGGTTGGACAGCACAGTGGCATTTCTCAACCTAGAGTGAAGAGTTAGACATCAAGAAAAAGATAATAACAGACTGAAGAGTGGGATGGGACTAATAAAAAAAATCATGAAAAATAATTTGAAAGTTCATTATAATATAATTTAAAAGCCAATAATTTTAATATGTACAAGGTGCTTCTTACATACTGTGTCAATGATACCGACACCTTCTCTCTTCTCCCAATGTGTCATCATTTCATTACATTTGCTGGACCCCCCCTCGTGCCAAAGGCCCATCCAGCACCCATGCTGTCTATCACGACTCCCCACTTTAGATAGAGACCGAGACCATGGGGGTTAATTTTATGTGTCAACTTTGCTAGGCTATGGTGTTTTAAATGTGATTAACACTGAAATCAGTAGACTTCGAGTAATGCAAATTGCCCTCCGTAATATGGGTGGGTCTCAACCAATCAGTCACAGGCCTTAAGGGAAAAGACCCAGGTCCCCCAAAGAGGAAGGAACTTTGGCTTCAGACTGCCTTTGGGCTCAAGCCCTGCAACATCAACTCCTGCTGAAATTTGCAGCCTGCCAACTTGCCTTGTATATTTCAGACATGTTAGGCCCTACAATTGCAAGAACCTACTCCATAAGATAAATCTCCCTCTGTCTTTCTCTCTCTCTCCATATCTGTCTATATTGATACATACATACTATATACGTGTATATATATATAAGGGCAGAGGAAAATATGATTATTTTACTAGTCACGAAGTATCCTGAAATACGAGACAAATTTATACCTACTCTGCTATTGGTGGAAGTGTGTAGAACAGGGGTGAACTACTTCCAAGGAAAGTAGATTCAAGGATTTGAGAGCCAGAATATATTTGATGTATTTTGACTCAAAAAAGAAAAACACATTATGCCCTCCAAGAATCACTGTAATACTGAAAAAATGTGGCAGCATAGTGTCATAGAAAGAACACAGAATTTGGGACCAGAAAGACTTGAGGTCTTTGTGTATATTTGATCAAATTATTTAATTTCTGAACCTCAGTTCCCTCGTCTATAAAACATAGGCAATAAAACTTACCTCATGGGATTTTTATGAAAATCAAATGAGATTTATATAAAGTGGATCTGATCCACAGTTAACACTAAAGAAATGGTGGCTGCTGCTATTATTATCCTCACCATTATTACATGTGCAATATTGATGCTGCCTTGTAAGTTTTCATATGTTTAAGTTGAAAGCCATTACAATACCCATAGATGACATGGGCCAATAAGCATCATCATAAGAGTATGATTAGTCACATTGTGTAACAGCAGTCACAAGACATTGAATATCATCTGTGTTTCAGGCAATATGCTACTGCTTTGACCACCTACTCGTAGTGGATTCTCACCACAATGCTGCAGGCATGTTTTCCAAAGAAGGGAAAGTAGATGCAAAGGAGTTAGAGAACTCTTTTGAGGTCACACAGTTAATAAATGACAAACAGAAATTCAAACCTAGGTCTGTCTGACTCCAAAGCCGTTTTTTCCCCCTCCTTTCTGTACTACAACCTACTCTTAGGGTTAGCCATTAGCCCGTACTCAGGGATCATGTCTGTTTTAGTCATCCAATATGCCCACCATGGTGTAGATACACAGTCCGTATTGGAATGAAAGAGGAAAGGAAATAGGAAATAGTTCTTAAAGTTGCTGTTGTCACATCTCTGGCAATGATCTGTGTGTTTGTCATACTTGCCTGAATGGTGAATGAAACGGGCTCCTCCCACACTCTCCCATTCACAACAAAGCCTTGGTTTGTCCTGTCAGTGGCCACGAAAGTGAAGCAGTCAATGTGGGAGTCCCCTCCTGAGTGCTGGTAGGCCACATTCCTGCTGTCCACATCCTGCTGAGTGAAATTGTGTTGAAGTAGCACTGTCCCCCGCAGGTAGAGCTGGCCGTGCTTTGGGAGCTCAGCCAAGAGGAAGGTGAGGCTCTCCACAGGCGTGTCAGGATCGCTCAGCTGCAGGAGGTCAGGGGAAAGCAGGCCCATGGCCCCTTCGGCCAGTCTCAACCCCTTGTTCCTGGTCACCACGGGCAAGGCTCTGTCCACAGTCTCCAGTGTGATCTCAAGCATCCCGTGCTTGGTCCGCAGTCCATTGCTGACGATGAATCTGGCAAAGAGAGGCAAGGCAGCCTTCAGCATGGATTCTTGTGTCACCATCTACTGGAATGAAATGATAACAATACACACCTTTACTAAAGGGTATGTCGTGTTGTGACTCAAATGAAAAAAATCAAGGGCAGATCTTTCAGGAGAATGCCTTTCTATCATTAACCAGTCACTGGGTAACACATAAACTGACCATTCTATGCCCACAAGCATTTTCCCAACAGCATTAATGGTAGGCCCATGTGATGGAGCTGGAAACTCTGCCAATGATATTTCTCAGCCTTGTCAGTGTTCAATGTAGTTCCTTGCGCCAAACAGGAATTGCCCATTCAATTAGACCCATTACACTATATATGAGTTTAAAGAGCATACTCCTTTTATTTATTTATAATTTTGCAATTGTATAGCCTTCCTAGGAATGCAATAAGCTAAACTTTTAAGACTGATAATTGGGAGGCCAATAAAATATTGAATAGGCTGAATTTGGCTAATTCATTCTATTCATGTTTTCATGGTAAATTTCTTAAGGGTGGACCGCATTTCTCAGCCATGTAATTTTACCTAACTCATCTCCCCTTTCTGGACCTCATTCTCACTCTTCTATAAAATGAAAGGATGGATCAGATGATCGTTAAGTATCATCCAACTCTAAAATGTTATGAGGCTCTAATCTCTTACAGTTTACACATGCTTCTACATTTGTTTCTTATAAAATATGTGGGAGTTACGCTAGACAGGGATTATTTCCTTGCTTCAAAGAATGTTCAGAAATTTCATGGAAGATCATAAGGAAGGTATAATAGTAGCTAGAGCTGGGACTAGAACCCAGGTCTTTTGATCCTACACCCTCTGCTCTTGCAGAGTTTTTAATAAATGTTGCTTTAGCAATCCACCACAAAAGAATTATGGCACCTAAGCACCATTGCAAAACTATACCCGTCCCCTCCTCCCCTCCTCCCCTCCCCACTGCCCGACATCCAATAGACATAATATGCTTTTGATTATATTGATCACTAAATTGCATTCTACCTGGTACAGCCAATCTCACAATAACACTAATTTAAATGATCTTTACAAAATTTCAATATATAATTTTTATTTTAAGAATAATTAAGAGTATCATGTAATGATGCAAAAAAGATGCAATATTAAAACTCCAAAAGGTTAGGAAATCACTATTATCAAGTAGGATTGACAAATTCACCATACACCAAAGAAATGTACTTAGAAGTAATTGTAGAGCTGTGCCATTCACTTCTCTCAATCCACCACAGTTGGTAGAAATATTCATGGAGGATACACTCATATTCCAGTGATGCAAAAATTGCTAAAAGTAATGTTTTTGTGAAATAAAAACTATATAAAAATTTCCTTTGGAGGGCATGCTTTTTTCATTAGGGAAGGTATGAGGATATTTATTTTATTAATCTGGCAAATTTGACTAACAACTTTTTTATTCTTTGTGAAATGTGTCTTGTTCTTCAAGGTTTCTTCAAGATTTGAGAGTTGATGCTTTACTTTGACCATGGAGGAACCTGAACCAGGTTGTGGGGGTGCAAGGATCAAGCCCTGTCTGCGCAAAGGACTCGGGGAGAGGAACAGCTGGACACGAAGGGAGATGAGTTTAGCTGACGACAGATCTTGCTTTGAAAGCTAGGATCAAGTTTTTGAGCTTTCTAATTATCTAATCAATCAGACTACCTACAGGGAAAATTCGATGTGATGCAAAGACAAGGAATTTATGTCCAAAAAATTAAAATTGCTAAGTGAAATATAACAAATAAAGGAAATTTTGACATTGGATACACCTGGACTTGTAACAAATGGAACCTACTCTTTTTTCACAGCATCTTTTTTACAGTTTGAATCAGGGTATTAAATTATCTTTAGAATTTTAGATGGAGCAAAATCACAGTTTCCTTAAAACAAACCGGTCAGTTTTCCTTTTGTAATTCTAAACCTTTGATCAATTATATTCTAAGCAAATTGGGCAATTTCATTGCTGAATCATGAAGTGTTTGCAAAATTAGTTATTTATAAAAAAGAAAAACAGAATTGCACCTAGAAAAGTGTCTGTGTGTTCTTCAAACTTTTTAATTTAGCCACCTTCACAGTCAAAGTTCAAGTGATATGCATTTTTAGGCATAAAAATTAGGCTCTATGTCTCAGGCAAAGCCTTTCATGGAATTACGTCCTTATTCTGTTGTTTTCCTGTTACTTTTTTATATTCCCTCCTAGATTCTATCATCTGATTCAAGGTAAAATAAAAAGAAGGCCAGGCGTTCACCAGTGCCTCCAAGTTCTCCCTTTTCCACTTTACCCCTCCAGAAATATGTTTCCCACCTCTCATTCTACCCTGTTTTACAAATAAAGTAGTTCTCTATTCCCTACCAGGTCCCCGTATCAAATGGGGAGAGTTTTAAATCAGCCGTTGATAGTCTAGTACAAATGAAAGCCAAAGGTCACGTATTATTAGTATTATCAGTAACTGTGGGGTTAGACTTTGTGCCCCATTAAAAGTCTGTCAAACATCAGTGAAGAAGGAAGAAGAACGAAGGGGCAAGGGGGAGAGAGATGGGATCAGGAGCGACAGGGTTGAAAGTGAGCTCCCGGGAGCTCCAGCAGCTCCGTCAGAGCGGCCATCATTAAAGATTCTGACTTTCTTCTCTGGAGACTGAATTCCAAAATTGCCTGATAGGGTCCTCAAAGTTCAGTCTCAGGATGGCCACATTTACTCTATGCGTGCGTGACCTCTGTGAGGACACTGAGGTTGTCTCATGATCCAGGCTGTCCACCTCAAACTCCTCCCTGCCTGATGACTGGGATCCAACCACATTGGAAATAGGCAGTCTGCCATCAGACAGATGGGCATGGGGGCAAGCAGACCAGAGACCACAGAGGAGCAAGAAATATGTTTACTGAGGCCACTGTTCCCAGCTGGGACACCGAGGCAGCTGTCTGCACTGACCTAAAGCTAATAAGCCAGGAGTGAAAAAAGATGCAATTTCTAAACATGACTGGATCAAATACGTCATTCCACTTTCACAAGTAACAATGTAAACCACTCACAGGCAAATAAAAAAAAAACATTGCCAGAGAGAGAGACAGAGTGAATGGTTATGGTTGGGTTCCCAGTCAAAATAAAGCCAGCAAGGCAAGTGAAGCAAGGTCACTGCTGCTCATGTCTGCAGAAGTTGACCAGATGATCTTCCAAATGCTCCCCCTCCCTCAAAAAGCCTCCAAATATGTCATAAAGATTTGAAACAACAGTGCCTTCGCTACGTTGGTATCCACTCTGAGGTGAAGAAGCTGGTGGTATCGAGGTAGCAGCTCCTTCCGTGGGTCTATTTTGTTTAATTTCTCTTATTACAACCTCCTGAGAAGGGATGCAGCCAAGATGACCACCATTCTCATGAAATTTGGGGAATGAGTCTCAGATTTGTCAGGGGTGCCTGACTGGTCTGATTTCACCATTATCACGGTGCTTTCAAGCTTTCTGCATTTCCTGGCAATAGAGTTGGCTGAAGAATCTGCCATCTGTCATGGCATTTAAAAGATAAAAATGGAATCATAAATAGCGCCAGCTCCTCAGAAAAAAAAAAAAAGTCCAGCCGGCATGTCAAAATGGAGGACATTAGCATGTTCTTTTAGTGCCCGGCTGCCAGCAGCTGAAGTCAGCTTGCTAATCACTTGGTGTCATCTGTCCTAGAACATGCTGCCAAATCTTTCTTCCAGGCCAGCAGCACCAAACAATGCAGGAGAAATTTATGATTCACAAAATATTTTTGCAGAAGGTAAAATCTGACTATTAAACCCCCTGTTTAATTAATGCTGCCGTATCTTACATTAAAAAGGGAGAGGGGGAAAAAATCCTCTGCCACAGAATTTATCTCTTCTACCCAGCCAAATTCCTTGCCAAATTTAACAGCAAGCAACATAAATTTAGGTGATTAGATTGGTTGCATATATTTAATTTTTAAAAAGCACCATGATCACACTTTCATTAAAACAGGCTTTCAGCTTTGGTGTAGCTCCACTTGACAAACAACACAGCAGTCCACGATTGGGTTAGAGAAATGACAAGATTAAAATGCAGGTCTTGGGCAGATGCTAGGCTCTTCCATTATAAATATGCAAAACTGCTGGCCAAATATCAGAATGACACATTGAGGAGGTTCCTTTGCACAAATGCATTTTCTCTGCAATTTTTTGGTAAAACAAGGTATAATGGAAAGAATTCTCCACTGGAAATGAGCTCTCAGCCCCAGATTCAGTGACGATTCAGTTATGTCGATTTAGGTGACTTCTTTTGCCTCTTGGAACCTTGGTTTTCTCACGCATAAAATGGGAACAACCACATCTCTCTCAAGGTGGTGGTTTAAGGCTTAAGGCTTAACATACAAAAAAGAGTCTGGTACACTGCCTGATGCATTGCAGATGTTCAAGCAATACTAGCTTTCCTACGTGTAAATGAAGAGATTGGGCCAAATCAATGCTTTTCAACCTTTGTTGTTCGTTTTCTCCCTATGGCCCTGTTTCCTAATCTTAAGTCATTCAAACACCACCGTCATCATTTTTGCCATGTGCCTGTACTACTTGTACTCATTACTTACTATTTTGCTTTATATCAATTCACTTTTTTACTTAAATGTACTTAAAAGGAGACTTTTTAACTACTAGAATTGAAAGTTTTAAATACTAAAAACTTAATTACCATGAATACTACAAAAATAAATATAAGAAAGTAGGGTTTTTAATTCTAGCTAGATATTGTTGCCCAATGGCTTGCCACCTGAGGCCTGTACTCTCTTTGTTTAAAAGAGAACACAGTAAATAGGAAGAGCTGTTAAAGACATATTAGCACCACCTGCTAAGGTACCGAAGCCTTTTTGCTAAAAGAAAACCTTGCCCAGAAGCCCAGTGTGCAAAAAAAACTAGAAAACAAAGTGTCAAAAAAAAAAAAAAAACCCAAAACAGAACAAAGATCAATACATTTGTCTCAAGTCCCCAGAACCCCACCAATTTAGCTCTTCATTTTCTGTCTCCGGGAGGCCCCAGGAGGGCTTCCACAAGTTCTCAAGGCTCCTCAGAACACACTTAGAACAATGGACTGGACCAGATCCGTGAGTGCTAGTCCTGACTGCATCAAGAATTGCCTGGAAAGCTTCTTAAAGTACAGATCTGGGCCCGAGACTGGACTTACCAAAGTTGCCTCTCTCGGGTGAGGCGCAAGAATTAGTATTTTGTAATTCTCCCAGGTAATTCTCTGAGGATCTAGAAATGTAGAAATTCCTGGGATGAGTGATTTCCAAAATGCCATCTTATATGACTTTCTCTGGATGCAAATGAGGAAATTTTTACAGTATCACCAATCCTGACACAGGGAGATTTTGTTTTTTAGTCTCAGCATCTGATTAGTACCTAACCTTCATTTCTCAATATCTTTACACATTCATTCTTTGGCTTCTCCAGCAAGGTCACTGGTTTCTCCAATACAGTCATTAATGTCTTCAGCAGACTGTCCTGTGGGCATTGACTGAGGGAAGCAGGAAGGTAGAGCAGCAAGAAGTTCCAGAAACAAGTGTAAAATTAAAAGCCCTGGATCAGATACACGTGTACTAAGCCAAGAAGCACCCAGCCTTCATTAGCAAACAGAAAAAGAAGAATAACCGTTGCTCTTCTCTGAAACTTCTTTCCTCCTTCACGATCATGCTTGGTGTTAATAAAGATCAGCAGTAAGAAGGGGCCGAGGAAAGAATGTAATAAATAATGATAACAGTAATAGTAATACTGATTTAGCAGCTAATACCGATTTAGTTCTTCCTACGTGCCAGATATCATTTTAAGTACTTTACATGCCTAAGCTCATTTAAACCTCCCAACAACCCTGGGAGGCAGGTGCTGTGAGCATCATTTCATTTCACTGAAGAAGAAACAAGCCCAGGAGCTTGTATAACTTGATGAAGGCCACAGACTTGTGAGTAATTTCCTTAACAGCGACACCATACTACTTCTCCAACAACAGAACCAGCTCAGAAAGGAATCCCTACTCTTAATGTTTTAATTAATGCCTAGCAACACTCAAGCACTGAATTGGTAAAGATATTGGTAAAGATACTGATCAATTAAATGGTTATCTGCTTGTTGAGGGACATTTATCAAGACACAAAAGATGGTTTCAGTTCAGCTTTCCTGGATTTTTTGTTTAAGAGTTGGACTATTCAAATCAGCTCTCAGAAATTATTTAAAATGCTAAAAAAGCAAACAAAGTAATCTTTGCTGACCTTTAAACAGTGTTTATCATAGCAGACATACTGGGTTTAGATAGGCAAAATGTATGAGAGAGGAGAGCGGTAGGTATTTGAATATGGGTGTATTGGTGATACTGGATAGTTTGTGGGAACCCATTGAATAATATAGGAGTATGCTCCATTTATGTTATGTTATAGCACTCTTTAGAAGGTTGTATTGTGACATGGTGAAAATTGTATCCCAGGGGCCAGAAGCCTGAGTGTATGGCAGACAAATCAATGTTCTCAGGGTCTTCTTAATCAGTAAAACTCAAAATTGGACCATATACCACGGTTCCCTCAAAGTCTGGTCTGACATTTCCTCTTCCTCTCCCTGGCCTAGGATCTGTATTTCTATTAAGGGCCTTAAGTTTGGCCAGCTTTGAGAACTGCTAGATTATAGATCTTCTAGAGTTGCTCTTGCTTTATGTGACTTGAAACAAATTTCCACATTTTAAATGAATGTAGACTTTCATTAATGTTGTATCTTTGCCTTTTCACCAGACTGTTATTCATTCCAGTGATTTATTTGATACAGAATCCTTGACCAGGTGCACAGCCCCCAATCACACCATCATTTCTGTGGGGACATATGATCCACTTTATGACAACATGATTTATGATACAGTTACTGGAACACATTGTGTCAAAAGGCAGTGTCAGCTTATGCCCAATGTTTACTAATAAATGCCTTTTCCTCAGATAGGCAAACATACTCCAAAGAGGGAAATGACTTTTCTACGTCTATCCTTAGCTGGGACCCTCAGCTCTTCACATTTCTCCTCATGAAAGGGCTTGTATTTAGGTCTGCTTGCTGCATTCATTTCTCAATGACAGGCCCCAATGTCTTGCTTTGCTCCTGTCATTTAAATTGAGCACCTTCTAGGCAGTAGAAGAAAGCACAGCTATACCAGAGCTGGAAAAGGATTCATTTTTCTCCCCTTTTTTTAAAAAATAAATTTTATTATATATACTTAAGCTATACAACATGATGTTATGAGATATATGTATATTTTATAAAATGATTACTATAGTACAATACATTAACATATCTCCTTTTCACTTTCTTTTTCTTTTTCTTTTTCTTTTTTTGAGATAGGGTCTCACTGTGTTGGCCAGGCTAGGGTGCAGTGGCATCATCATAACTCACTGCAACCTCAAACTCCTGGGCTCAAGCAATACGACTCCCTCAGTCTCCCAAGTAGCTGGGACTAAATGCCTGGCTAGTTTTTCTATTTTTTGCAGAGATGGGATCTCGCTCTTGCTCAGCCTGGTCTCCTGGCCTTAAGCGATTGATCCTCCCACTTCGGCCTCCCAAAGTGCTAGGATTACAGATGTGAGCCACCATTCCTGGCCTTTTCTCTTTCTAAGTATTAATCCAAGGAAGGGGGTCAGAAAAGTTTCCATGGGGCTCACCTGAACGTGTCACTCGGGACAGCGGCCTTGCCCTTATGTATGTAGCAAACCATCTGCCCTGCTACGTCCATTTGGCTGAAGCTTGTAATGGGGACTCCAGGGTAGCGAACATATTCCAACTGGCCATGTCGCGGCGGGGAGGTGATAACATAGAGCAGCTCCTCAGGCTTGTCTGTTCCATCCACAGCCAGGAGAATGGTGGTTGTCAAGAAACCTCTGTCACCTTTAGACACCACCAGTGGTTTTGTAAGGATGACGATATCACCTGTGTGGCAGAAGAGGTTGTAGTCAAGAATCACATTTAAAAATATATAATGTCCCCAGCAAAGGTAGAAGACAAAGGTCAAACTGCAAAAATGAAAACTAACATGACATAGAAACGTTTATACAACTATTATTAATAAAAGAATTAGGCGAAAGACATAAACAGATACTTCACAGAAGAGGATACACATGTACCCAACAAAGATATAAAAAGTGCTCAATCTCATTAACGATTGTGGAAATACAAACAAGATCACAGTAAGTTGCCATCTCGTAAGTCTTTGATTGGCAAAGATGTAGAAGTCTGACTGTACTAAGTGTTGAAGAGGATGTAGAACAAGAAAATCTTGCATACAGTTCTAGAGAAGAATATAAATTGGTACACAATTTGGCATTAATTTGTAAAGCATTGGATATTCACATACACCTTGGGATTCCACCCTAGCTATGTACTTGAAAGAAACACTTGCACTTGTACTCCAGGAGACACGTATCAAAGTGGTCCTTGCAATCGGTGGTCCATTGTAATTGAAAACACTGGAGACAACCCAAAATACCTTTTCAGTAGGTGAATGTATATACAAACTGTGGTCTATTCATACAATGGATTTCATACAGTAGCAAAACAGATGAACTACAGCTTCATGCAACAACACAAATGTGATTTATCAACATTTATTAGTTATGTGAGCAAGGTGAGAAAACTATAAACAAAAGTAAGAAAATAATACAAAATTCAAGATGGTGGTTTTCTCTGGAGGGTGAGCAGAGAATGTAGGAAGGTATCTACTATTGTTAATATTCCAACCCTTGAATTTTGTGGTGGTTGCACAACTGTTCTTCATATATTTTAGAAAGAAATACGTTTATACAAGCATGTTTATAGCAGGATTATTCACAATAGCCAAGAGATGGAAGCAACCCAAGTGCTCCTTCTTGGAGCACTTGAAGAATGGATAAACAAAATGTACTATACACATGCAATGGAATATTATTCAGCCTTAAAAAGGGAGGGAATTCTGGCACATGCTACGATGTGGATGAACCTTGAGGGCATTATGCTAAGTGAAATAAGCCAGTCATGAAAAGATATATACTGTAGGATTCCACTTGTATGAAGTACCTAGAGTAGTCCAACTCATAGAAACAGAACACAGAATGGTGTTTGCCAGGAGCTAGGGCAACGGGGAATCGGGAGCAGTTATCTAAGGGGCATAGAGTTTTAGTTTTGCAAGATGAAAAAGTTTTGGGGATTGGATGTACAAAAATATGAATACATTTAACACTACTGAACTGTACACTTAAAAATGGTTAATATGGTACATTTTGTGTTATGCATATTTTACCACAGTTTTTAAAAATGTGTGAGTGAGTATATGAATGAGCAAGAGAGAATTGGGTCACACCTGAGCCGATGATGCAGTTTTACAAACTAGAGACTATAATTCAATTTCATTCACCCGAGGTCCATTGAAAAATGTTAATATCTACAACGTGGACCTTCAACTTTGTGTCAGGCACAGATCTAAGGGCGCTTGCATATTCACAGCAATCCTGTAAAGTATAACTATTGTCATATTCCCCAGATTATAAATGAGGAAGCTAAGGTGTAGAAATGCTAACTAACCTGCTAATGGTCACACAGTTAATAAATTGTGGGGCAAGAATTTGTACTCAAGTCATCTTAACTCAAGAGCACAAGCTCTTAAATACTGTGTTATTTTGCTTCCTCTCTTTAAGGGAGTTCTTATGAATCAATACTAAGAGTGAACATCCAAAAAGGAAAATATGTGAAGTAAATGTCAAGCCATTTCTGAATTAAAAAATTACAAATGGCCAATAAAATTTTGAAAAGATATTCAGTCTCATAAGGAAACAAGAAATGAAAACAAAACATGAAGGTGGTATAATTTTAACCAGTGGTTCTTAATGAAGGGCAATTTTGCCACCACCCCCACCCCCGCCCCGGGGACATTTGGCAATGTCTGGACATATGATTGGTTGTCATAACTGGGGGTTGCTATTAATACTTGCATCTAGAGGGTAGAGGCCTGGGATGCTGCTAAACATTCTGCAATGCATAAGGAAGTCCCTTACAACAAGGAATTATCCATCCCCAAACGTCAACAGTGCCAAGATTGGGAAACCCTGTTTTAAATGACTGAATTGGTTTTTTTGCTTTACCATGTATTTATTTCAAAATGTTATGTGACTTGATAGTATCTACATAGAGTCAAAGACCATCTTAAATTTAAGCACAGATGGCACAGATGCTACAGGGTGAATTATTAATACACCAAACAAGTAAGAAGAATGAACAAGGCCAGAGAAACAAAAAAGCACCCACGAGAGGTTCCACAGGGAGCAGAAAATGGGACTGAGGGGAGGATGAGCAACTGCCTCATGCCACAATGCAATTTTCAGCACTGTGAGGGCGGAGTATGGGTTAGGATCAACTTTAGACCATGTCCTCCTAAACTTCTCTGAAAGATCTCCACATTGTTTTTGCAACTGTGCAAATCAGAAGACACAACAGAACCAGAAGGGTTGATGTTATTTATAATAGTTCCCAAATGGAAATAATCCAAATGCTCAATATTAAGGTATGATTAAATGTAACTATTCATTATAGCTTTATTTAGAGATAATTATGGTTACAAAGTTATGCAGCAACCTAAGAAAACTCATGCTAATTAAAAAAAAAAAATTCAAACCAGGATACAGTGATAAAACATCACTATGTGAAAAAAACAAAGAGGAAAATTTCTGAACTTTTGAAAAGGTTAATAGGTTAATGTATCTACATGAAATAGTTTTTCATAAATCCTTTTAGAACATGATCACATGTCAATTGCGGTGGAGTCTGGTAAGGCACTGGCCGGCCTTATTTCTCTTTTCCTGGAGGCACAGTTCAAACTTCCAAGCGCAGCCTCCCTTAATGTGGCACGTGACCGTGACCCGGCCATTCACCTCTCACGTACCAGAGAGGTCCACCACCTTTGAGCCTTGTCCATAAAATCCTCTAATTTTCCTCTACATCTCAAGTCCTGAGTGACTCCAAGGCCTTCAGGGATGGGGACTGTCTAGACAACAAGAGTCCCCAGATGACTGTGGAACAGAGCTCTTCTCCAGCACTGTGAAACCATGTGCTAAGCCAATGAGAAGACAGCCTACCTTAAAACAGTTGTCTGTCCTAACATATTAATTCTATCACATTTTGCCTGGAAATAGACTTATGATGGACATATTTTTTGCAGAGAGAAATAAATGTGTCATGTAACATCTATCTTATCTGAAAGTTACTTATTAGACATCTTCAAGGAATACAGCTTACAGCCAGGAAATAAGCAAATAAAATATATTATTATACAGCCCAAAATAAGCATCTCAAGATAAATCAACCTGACTGAAATTTTTAAAAAATTTTAGGACAACTGTAATTCTGCCACACATGAAGTCAGATTTTTTTAAATTGAATTTAAGCATCCAATTTAACTCTGAGCTTCCTGGCAGCCAAGGCAAAAAAAGAAAAAAGAAAGAAGCATTCAGTCAATTAAGCATGTACTGAGGATCTAAGACTATGGTTGGTTCTGGAACTATCTAGATGCTAGGACTATACAGATGAATGAGCTATGATCCCTACCCTCCTCACATAAGCTATCAGCAAAATTATGGGCTAGTGATAGCTGAGCATCAAGGGCTTAAAGTCTCCCTTGATGAGCCTTGTTTTTAAAACTCTCCTCTGTCCACTATTTATAAGTTGATGAATTGTGTTCTACAAATGATTCTGTTTGATTAATCCAAGAGAAGCTTACTATCTTACAGGGTTTTCCTTTGCCCCCAAGGAGTGTACATTAGCACCTTCGAAGTGAAAAGAGCAGCAACTTACAGCTTTTTCAATGAAAAAGTTCCTTTTTATTATTTTTTAAATTTTAAAATGTATTTTTTATCATGATACTAGAAATATTTGTTCTTTGAAACTCCATTCTTAAGTGATAGATCACTTCCTGAAGAGAGTTATTACATCATTTTGGTAAGATCTTACATAAAGCAAAAATCCCTAACAGTTTAAGTAGCCTGTGCAGCCACATTGTAAGCAGGGCTGAATTTCCAACAGGCTTTTTGAAATACTGAAAATAACAAATGGATTGGCTACTCTCGTGAACCTCATAGATCCCAGGCAAAGCAGGTGAGGAGCCCAAGGATCTAAATATAAATGACAGAATTTCAGGGATGAAGGATGGAAGGAAGAAAAAAAAGGAGGGAGGGAAAAAGAAACACATGCGTACTTATACCAGCTCACTTCTGGTTATAAAAATCAATCCCAATAAACTTTGGTAGACATATCTTTACCTTTTCCCATGTCCTTGATGGTGATATGACAGTCAAAAGCAGGTGACCTGTTGTCGCCATCCCAAAGGTAGAAGGTGAAGCTATCTCGATTCTGGGAAGCCATTGCTCCGGTGTGTGTGTATCTCAGCAAGTTCAGATCCACTTCTTCCTGAGTGCATTTCATGCCAGGGTGGAGAGGGACCCAGTCCCTCCCTATCTGAAAGGTGCCAGAATTAGTCAGCTGCCCATGGCTTTTTTCCCCCAAGCCATGTTAGTGAACACTTTCCATATCCCCTGAAAACCTCCAATAGAAATGATATTTCAGGGAAATCCCAGACATATTTTGTCATTTTACATTTTTTTCAAAGAAATATATTAAAATAATTCAAGACCTTGGGAAAAAACTAGCTTCAACCAAAGGGTTTTTGACAAAGTCATGGGGCAATACAACAGCATTGCTACTTCCAAGGTATTTATCATAAGCAATCATAGCTGATTAAATACTCCAATTAATGAGAGCAGGTGGGTAATCGAGCTGCTGGAATGGGTTTTTTAGAAATTAAATGTGTTTGCTTTAGAGTTTCCTTTTTTTTCAGTTCACATCATTGGACAACTAATCAAATCTATTTTTTTTTTTTTCAAAATGATTTGTTACTGGTCTTATCTGAAATAGATAAAACAGAAATAGAATGGAGACATTTATTCTCCAGTACATTTTCTGGCCTTACTAAAGCCCAAAGAAAATGATCAGAATCACTATCACTCTCTTGCTTATATCATTTCTATCCTAAGTCTGCAAAACATATAAACTGTAAATATCATATATTATTTTTATCAGAATCTTCTAAAAGTAAGCCAACATTACAAAACTTGGTTCAGAAATTGTGGCATTTTAAATTTAAAAAGGTTCTTATGCTGAGGGAGTTGGCTGACAACTGAGAGTATTAGAAAATGTAATAATAAATCTGCATCATATTAATAATCCTATTAATATTCTCTTAAGGTACACAGCTTTCCCTAGGAATAGCTCAAAAAATGTCATTTGACATAATTCAAGAAAAATGTCATCTTAAAATTTATCATATGATATTATTCTGCTCTTTTTCTGTCTGGAGTAAGAGACTAAAACAGAAATTTAAATCATTTTCTTTTTATTTCTCTTGATACGTTATTCCAGAGACTCCCAGTTCCAGGCAAAAGAGCTGCTTGTTCTCGTCTCTGCCCCTTGTGTTACCACCTCCCTTTATGTCATTCTACTTGATGAAATTTCTTTCCCTTTAATATTTTTGCCTATCTGATGTTTGTAGACTTGTGTTCCACCCCCGTGCTTACTGGATGAACGTGAATTATATCATAATAATTAAGCTCAGTGTTGGTTTTCATCATGAGATCTATTTGCAAATTCAATTTTTAAAACAGATCCTCTTTCAGGTTTCAAACTGGACAGTCAGCAATTCTATTTAACCTTTTCCCTTTGTAATCTTGTCTGAAAAAGTATTAGTAAATACAGAAGAAATCTTTTGCGCTGTCTCATCTCCATCTAATTCCTCGCTTGCACCTCCAAACGTGAGTTTGACTTGATGGAATCATTGGAAGACCCAAAAAGAGGAAGAAAAGACAATTCAGACTCAAGGTGAGGAAAACTAAGAAAAGTCAACAAGAAAATAACAGCCCTGAGAGAGTCCAGGAGGCCAGGAGTCCCGGTCGCCTGGTCTCAGAAAGACGCGGGGTGCCGCGAGGGAGCCGGGAGGGAACTGCGTGGAGCCATGCTGGGAACCTGGACCCATCTGGATTTGCACATATCCAAAACAGTCCAGTTCCCAAGCCACCCAAATGTGTGAGCTTTCACTGCATTTCTGCTTCATTACTCTTTGAAATGAAATAAGGACACAGCTGTACCTCAATTTAAATCAGTGATTGCTCTTCACTCTGATTCTCTATGGTGCCTACAGTCTATGGCAGACAACCAAGCTGTTCCACACAGAAAGAATCCTCGCTGCTTTTCTAGGACTGTGCCTACATTGACTAAAAGTTAAGCATTCCGTCAAGTAATCACATTGGGGATGGCTGGTGGTTGTGGTTGCTAGTCTTAATCCACCATTCAAATAGACATTTTGACTGATTTCTCAATGGACCTTCTCAAGTGACTGATCTATAACTTGTGTTGGGCTAATCTCTGGGCATCATGCGCACAGTCTAAATCAGACTGAAATTTTGCTATTCCAGGACTAACATGAAACAAGGAGGTATTATCAGACCACAAAGCAAGCTATTGGAAGAGTTAGCAGTAAAGTCCAGTTGATCTTACCCCTGGTATCCCTTAATGTTTCCATGCTTATTTGCTTTCCATTAAAATAAGTAATTTCTACAACATACACAAATCCAGGAATGTTAATTTATTACATCATACAGTTTATTGAATTCAAATGTGGCAATTGCTAAAATCTGACAGATGTTCGTAGGTGGGATGACCCCCCCACATAAAGTTTCCTCCATGCTTACTTTTTGGTTCAAGACTTTGCCCATCCACGCCTTAACATGAGGGCTACGGTGTCGCAAGGGGAAGTAAGATTACAGAATAAGGGCACGAGCCTTTCCACTTTGAAGTGCATCTCAGGCAGACTACAGAACAATGTGTATGTCATTTGCTGAGTAATCTGTCTCCCTGGTGAAAAGGTAAGGATTGTCCCTGCTCAGGGAGGAAAATGAGAATTGGGAGAAAAACAAGAAAGCTCCTCACTGCAGTGGAGCATTGAGAAGGCAGGAGGTGATAATACTCAGATAATGTCTCTTTTTTTTTTTTTGAGACAGAGTGTCACTTTGTTGCCTGGGCTAGAGTGAGTGCTGTGGTGTCAGCCTCATTCACAGCAACCTCAAACTCCTGGGCTCAAGCGATCCTCCTGCCTCAGACTCCGGACCGAGTAGCTGGGACTACAGGCACGAGCCACCATGCCTGGCTAATTTTTTTTTTTCTATTTTTAGTTGACTGGCTAATTTTTTTTTCTGTTTTTAGTAGGGTCTCGCACTTGCTCAGGCTGGTCTCAAACTTTTGACCTCAAGCCATCTTCCCACCTCAGCCTCCCAGAGTGCTAGGATTACAGGCGTGAGCCACTGCTCCCGGCCTCAGATAATGTCTTAACAGGAACCATTACAGGCAGAAGGAGCTAGACATAGCCCCTCCAAATTTCCCTAGGCCTGACTATCATGAAAGAATAATCAAATTGTCCCTGAGAATGATCTAGAACTTAGCTGAGAGAGAGGGAGAGAGAGAGAGAGGAAGAGAGAGAGAGAGAGAGAGAGAACAGAGAGAGGTAGATTGTAGACCTGAAGGAGTTTCATGGTTGAGATGATGGATGCTAAAGATGAATGTTACATGGATCCCAAGTCAAAACTCTGGCAGGAATGAAGATATCTCAAAGATGCTAGATTCTACTCAGAAACCAGACAATTTGTTTTATTCTTCCTTCAGAATTTAGGGACAGTCTCTATAGGGAGGGAGCAATGAAGAACCTTACTATTGGTTCAATTTACCCCAAGTTGACTAAGAAAATTTGAACAGCATGAGTTGACCTGGGCTGGGAAAATTAAATTTTCTACTTCTGGGCAAAAATATGGCTGTTAGAGAATAAATTCAATTATAGAAACATGTATATTGAGAAAAATTTATACCTACTACATTAAGTTTTGAAAAATAAAGGTAAAAAGGCCACTAACCTTAAGTTGAAGTTGCCCATTTTGGGGAAGCCTTTCAAATAAATAGTAAATCTTCTCCCTGGGTGAGTCTTCATCGATGGCTGAAAGAATAGCACTAGAAATAATACGAGTTTCACCCATATTCACTGCAATTTCAGCCTTCCTGTGAAAAGGAAAATGCCTGCGTTGATACGAAAATAGAAGGTACCACTTTGGCAGGGACAATTATATTGACTGCCACAGTTCCCAACCTTCGACAATTAAGGAATGCTCTTCAGTGTCCTAAGTACTGAAGATGATTAGTCAGACACATGAAATAGGCTCTCCTTCCAGTTTACACAATGAGTCAGCAACAGTGAATACGGTATGAGGTAATCAGATATTTCTAATTACTTACATGTATAGAACTTAATAGTTTTATAAGTCATAATTTATTTTGCAAAATGATTTTGTTTCCAGTATTTCATTTGACACTCACAACAACAGCTTCATGAAGTAAGTGGGCCAGTTACAGTCGTTCTGATTTTACAGACAGAAACTTACCTGAAGAGATTCAGTGACTTATCTACAGGTTTCAGTAACTCCTTATCATATAATACTCTGAGTTTGGTGATCTCTAGGCAATCTCTGGCCCTCTAAGTCACTCTTCCTCTCCCAAATAATGTTCTGGGCACTGTGTGTTTTAGATTCATCTTTTCCCAGTGCTTCAGCTGCCCGCTCAGCTCCTGGCACCTACAACAGTGGGCTGAAGCGGCAGCGCCTCGACTACAGCCACTGCTGCTGTGGGTTTTGCACGTCCTCTCTGGGCTGCTGCTCTCACAGCCTATATGGCCATTTCCTCTGTTCTCACCAAAAGGAGGGAGGGATTTCTTTCCACCTGTGTTTCTAGCTCTCAGGTGCGGTCATCACACATGGCTTAACTCTATTCAACTTGACAGCTTTTTCTGAGAAAAACTGGGATATCTGAATTTCTTGGGATTCTTGTAAGGGACATTTGAGTACCAGCAATAGGCATCAACAGTCTTCCACTCCTTTGCTGAGACACCAAAGACTAAACACCTCAGTTCCAACCACTTTTACCCAAGGTGAGTTTCTTGCTGCCCAGGACTGACATCTTCCCTAGTAGTGGGAGGTGACTTCTGTTGACCTCTTTACTGAAGAATATTCATGCCATTATTCAAGAAAGCTAACGAACTCACTGGGTAAGGGTTTATGGAGATTAGTGGTGCCATTAATAGAAAGATTAATCAAAACAGGAAGCCAATATGATGAAGATAAGGAGTTTTATAGGAAAAAAGTCCCAGAATTTTATGTAAGAGAAGTCAAGAGAGGACAAAGTGTGTCATAATCTGGGTGACCCTAAAAAGGACCCTGGGACAAGGACAGTGGTGCAGGTAATTTATTTGGGAAGTGATCCCAGGAAGCAGGAGAGAGGGCGTAGGTGAGAAAGAGAAGGAGAAAAAGACAACGAAGCATGTTTTACTGCTTTTGGCCATTGGGGCTCAATCCTAGGGGCATCTTTCGAGGAAGTGTGTAAAATGTGACTCAAACTGTGCTTCTGATGGAGGAAGCTGGGGCATTTATCTTATCCACTGGCTCCCAAGGTTAAGTGCTTTCCCCAGAGTGCTCTCTGCGGTGCCCGGACATGGGCTGAATGAAAGTCCTGAGGGAGAAGGGGGACGATGCCCTGTGGGCACCCGAGGTGGGGCACCGAGAGTGTGCATGGCATATCCCACCACAACCACGACTGACTCAGAGACGGGCTGAGGGCTGGGACCCAGGGAACACAAAGTATCTACTGCAGCACCTAAATGCTGTAACCAGATGCTCTAATGGGGTCCAGTGAGATGAGAAGAGTCATTTGATTTGGTGGGAACGCCACGGGTAACTTTTAAAGGAGCACCTTTAATAAAGTGGAGGAGAATGGAGAGAGTGGGAAGAAATGGAAGAAGCAGCACCAGCTACTTTTCCAAAAAGTTTGGCAGCGAAATGAATTGGAGACTGGTTTGTTTTTGTATTTTTAGAATCGGGATACCTGCTTGCAATAATGATAATAACTAACATTTATGAGCATTTACCATGTAGTAGCCAGCCTTTCAAGTACTTTCACATATTTTAATTCATTTTTATCCTTGAAACCACCCTATGAAAGGGATATTATTATTATCCCCACTTATGGAGAGGTTAACAAAGAGGAAAGAGAGGTTAAGTAATATGTTCAAGGTCACAATGCTGGTTGTGGCTGAACTGAGTCAATGAGACTCCAGCATCTGCTCTCTTAACCACTAATATTGTCCTGTGTCTTGTTAACAGAAGGAATGAAAAGGGAGAGACTGAAGATGCAGGAGGGGAAAAATAGTGGAGCACTGTCTGGGAGGAGGCAAGAGGCGACATACCTGAGGACACATACGGAAGAGGAAAGGGAATGTTACTTCTTCTCCACAGGGGAGAAGGAAGGAACGGAAGAAAAGGGAGGGATTTTGCAGCAGTGTTGAAGGAGATTTTCCTTCAAAAATTTGGTGGTCTTGTAGCTGAAGCCATTTCAGGGAGTTTAGTCATAAAAACACGGCCTTCGGAGTGAGCAGAGTTGAGTGAGGCCTGGGGTCAGCTATTTCACCTCTCTGGTCTCAATTTTTCTCAGTGAGGATGATAGTACCTACTTCCCACAATTTTGGTGAGGATTTAATGAAATAATATATGTGGCAGAATCTAATCTAGTGTCTGTCGCATAATAAATACTTAATAAATGTCAGTTTTCAGCCCTGCCCCTCCCTCTTAAAGTGAGATAATCAGAAAAGAGGTACTATAATACTGCGATAGTCTTCATATTTTCATATTTATAAATCAAGGTCACACCAAACCAACATTGCAGCTGGGGAATAGAAAATAGAAATTTCTAGTTAATACTTTCAGCCAAACTGATGTCTATGATGAAATCTCCAAAAACTATCATCTGTATTTCCCATAATGTATTTTAAGTACCTTACCAGTGGCCCACAGGAAACAGAGGGAGAGGTGGCAGATAGAGAGGGACTTGTTTAAGGCCCTCTTTTCTGCAGAGTGGAAGAGACTTTGGGGGTTTATATGCTTTCGGTAAATTGTTCACTTCCTGATAAAAACCCAGACTGTCTACAAGATGCCTCTTGCTGCTGTACCATTGAATAAAGAGGTAGTGTCGTCAAGGAAATACAAGAACCAGATGCTTTTCTACCACTAGCAATAGAGAAATGTTGGTCCCCTGAAGCTTTGTAGTTTGTGTAGACTCTGTACAGTTCTGTACAGCTGCCAGTGCTAAAAGAAATGGCTGGAGCTATAGAAATTAACTGATGGAGACTCTGTACCCTATGGCTGAACTCTGAGCAGCTGCAGAGAAAGAGACAGAAAGTTTACAATCAATAACATCAGCTCAGAAGTTTAGAAAGTGATCATTTTGACATGAGGTGGCAGGGGGTGTTGATCTGTATGGAACAGCATACATAGTAGAGGACTGGTATACAAAAAGTACCAAGATAATGAAAGAAGTGAGTTGATATATTTCCCTTAGTCATTCTTAGTTAAAAGTTTGACCAAATCCATTGTAAGGACTGTTTGCAGTTAGTATTATTATACTTTAGTTGCATCTATATATTAACTGCACCCCGGTGTGTATGTGCAGGAATGTGTGTGTGTATATGCATGTGTTTAAATATTTAGTAGACTATTAATTCCATATTGTATGTTGTCATTTTTTACAAATAATGAGAACTTTAAGAAGAAAATCAGTAATTAATGGGCTAATTGTTAAGGATAAATTATATTAACATTTGCACTAAAGGTTCCAAGCACCTGAGTGGAAGGGACCAGTTGTGATAGACGGGAACTATCGAAGACTTGCTTCCTTGGGAGACACACACTACACTTACACCTAGTATTCCAGACTTCATAGAATTTCATAGAAATATGAAAGGGATTCTTTTCAGGTAGCTTACTTGGTCAGCATTGGTTTCTCATCATTAACTGGAGTGACCTCCACTGAAATGGTTTTAAGTATCTTATGTTTCCCATCTGACAACTGGATTGTAAAGTCATCAGCAAGGTTCTCTGAGTCATCATGCACATATGTCAACCTCATTTCTGGAAGAAGAGAAAAAGAGAGAGAAAGTAAATCTTCCGTATGAACCAACCTAACACATATCACAGATAATGTTTTAATTTTCAAGGCATTGGTATTAGCAAGAGCTCATTAATCAGTACAGTAGAGTAAAATTAAACTTGTTTTATGAAGTAAAAGAGTGCCCTCTTAGTCCACTAAAGGTTTCTTTATTTAATAATTTCAATATTTGATAAGGGCCTTATTTAAAATCAATGAAGAAAGGGTATATTATTTAATAAACTATGTAAGAACAAAAGTGTCAGAGTGTTTAAATGAAACTGAGAAAATTAATTACTTAGGGAAAATTATAAAGTTAGATCCCTACCTCGAGTCAATCACCAAAATAAATTTTAAATAGATCAAAACTTAAATATAAAACATGTAACTTTTAAAAAACCTATATAACATGTGTATGGAGATGCAAGAGACCCAGAATGGCCAAAACAGTCTTGAAAAATAACAAAATTGGAGGCCTTACATTTCCCATTTTCAAAACTTACTACAAAGCTACAGAAATACTAAGAGATGTATACCAAGAATTTTATAAAATATGTTTATTGACATGTAACCATTAATACCAAGAAATGGAAAACTATTTGGATATTTAAAAATAGGGTACAGTTGTATAAAATTACAGCAGAGTAAGTCCATATAATGAAACACCATAGTTATCAAAACTAGATTTTCAATGAATATTTTTAAACTAAAAAGATGAATATAATAATTAATGAGAAAAAACAGATTACAGAATATGGTAGTAGTTTTATAAGTTCTATATATTTGTGTGCGGGCATGTTTATGAGAATACACCAAAGTTTTGTTAAATGTAGCCATAAATGAATCAAAAATATATTAGAGGAGGTTGTTGCATAGGGGAGCATGTTTTTGGCTCTTGGCAGTGGAGCAAAATTCCTGAAGACAATTTATTCTTCAAAAATCCTTGGATTCTCTATTTCTGCTCTTAAAACACAAATTGGGGGACAAGATGGCAGACTAGAAGCAGCAGGTGCATGCTGTTCTCAAGGAGAGGATCAAAAGTTGAAGATGGATGACTATCTACAGATGGGCCTTTTTGGAGAGAGCACTGTGGATCACTGGAGTGGGATGGGGAATGGGGGACATTCAGAGTGAAGGAGAAGGAGACAGAATGATCCACTTAGCAAGATTAGAAGGTACCTGGGGGAGGGAAGGGCAGAAGGAGAAAGCCTTGAGGCTCCATGCTCCCCCCAGAGACATGGCAGCCAGAGCTGTGAGGGAACCCGTACCATTATTGCAGACCTCTGGACTGATCATGGAGCTGCTTGGAGTCTGTACAGTGATACCGCACCAGAGAGTGGGCACAGCAGGAACCTGGTGGCTTCTGTTCCTGGGTTGCCGCAACAGACACCATTCTGAGCTCTCGATTTTAGAGTGCCTGGTCTACACAGAGCTTGGCTTTGCTACAGCTGCCTCTGCATTGCCCCAGCAATGCCATGAAGGGAGCAGGAAGAATGGACACTCTTGTGTACCCCATGACTGGGAGCTGAGCACCCCTTCCCCTCACTGGAATTTTGAGCAGAACAGGCACCACTGACACCACCTGAGAAATCCAATGGTGACTGCCTTGGCAGGACCTGGGCAAGGGGAGAGCCCCAGCCATGCAATGAACCAGCCCTGAGTCCCCGCCCCCATGACTCCCACTCACTTCCTGGTGGGAACTGCCCCCACAGGTTAAGCTCCTCCAGGGATCCACTAGCTGCGAGTCACTATCACACTTTGACCCAAGTGGAGGGAACACCCACAACCCTGACACCCATGACTACTGCCTAAATAGCCTTGCTCAGCTGCCACTGCAGGGAGACATAGGCAGAACAATCTCCCAAAATGCCAGCCTATGTATACAGGGACTTGCCCAGCCCCCCACCTGAGTTTCCAATAGCACCCTGGGGAACAACCCGCCATGCCACACAAAGATCATCCAGCACTGGCTTGAATTATGACAATCACAAGGGTATGAAACAACACATAACAGCTGAATTACAGGCTCTCAGTACATCTGCCCCTTTCCTGCTGGGTCAGTCTTCTGGAGTAGGTCACAAAAGTGCCATCTAGGAACCTCTCCTTACTAAGTAGGAGAGATCCCAGCAAAGGGGAACAGGTGCACTGCAGACCTATCTGTCCTGAGCTGAGAGAAGAGGTTTCAGATGAGAAGAAATCAGCAAAAGAATTCTGGCAACATGAAAAAACAAGCTAGTTTGACACCCCCAAAGTATCACAATAGATCTACAGTATGGATCCCAACCAAAATGGAATTGCTGAAATGTCAGGAATGAAATTCAGAATATGGACGGCACATAAGATGAATGGGATTGAAGAGAAAGTTGAAAACCAACAAAAAGAAGCCAAAAAAATATTTCAGGACATGAATGAAAAAAATGAAAAAGTCACAAAAGACATAGGCAACATAAGAAAGGCTATAACAAAACTTAAAGAAATGAAAGAGTCATTTAGGGAATTCAAAATACAGCAGAAAGCTTCAAAACAGGCTAGATCAAGCAGAAGAAAGAATCTCAGAGCTTGAAGATAAGGATTTCAAACTAACCCGGTCAGTCAAGGATGCAGAAAAAAGAATAAAGAAGAATGAACAATAACTCAGAGAAATATGGTACAATCCTGCAAAACTGTTTCATAAATGAAGGAGAAATAAAGTCTTTCCCAGACAAGGAAACATTAAGGGAATTTGTCACTACTAGACCTGCCCTACAGGAAATACTCAAAACTAAATTATATGTAGAACAGCATAATAGATATCCACCAGTGTAAAAACACCCCAAAGTTTACTTATTTTATAAACTTGTGCTTATAAAACAATAGCACAAGAGGGAAAACAAAACAAGAAGGTATCATCCAACATGATGAACTGAAGAGTATCCCACATATCAACACTAACACTGAATGTGAACCACCTTAATGCCCCACTTAAAACACACAGACTGGCTGAATGGATGAAAAAAACAAAACCCTTAAAAATGCCATCTCCAAGAAATATACCTAACTCACAAGGACTTGCATAGACTAAAGGTAAAGGGGTGGAAAAAAATAGTCCTTGAAAATAGAAACCAACAGCAAGCAGGTATAGCCATTCTCATATCAGATAAAATAGACTTGAAACCAACAATGGTAAAAAATGGCAAAGATGGTCATTACATAATGGTAAAGGGAACAATTCAACAAGAAGACATAATAACAATCATAAATACATATGTTCCTAACACAGAAACTCCCAGATTCATAAAGAAATTTCTACTAGATATATGCACAGAAATAAAAAATAGCATCATAATTTCCATGGACTTCAATACCCCACAGACAGAACTGGATAGATCACAGAAGCAGAAAATCAATAAAGCAACACTGGACTTAAATGGGACTCTAGAACAAATGAACCTAATAGACATTTACAGAACATTCTACCCCCAAACTATTGAATATACATTCTTCTCATCAGCACATGGTACGTTTTCCAAACTGATCATATCTTAGACCACAAAACAAGTCTCAGCAAATTCAAAATCATACCATGTATCTTCTCAGACCACAGTGGAATAAAACTAGAAATCTATTCCAAGAGAAACACTCAAATCTATACAAAGTCATGGAAATTAAACAACCTGCTGCTGGATGATCCTTAGGTCAATGATTCAATTAAGATGGAAATCTTGAACTGAATGACAAAAGGACACAAGATTTCAAAATCTATGGGATGCAGCAAAGGCAGTCCTAAGTGGAAAGATCATAGCCTTAAATGCCTACATTAAAAAGGCAGAAAGATCACATACTAACAACCTAATGTCACATCTCAGGGAACTAGAAAAAGGTGAGCAAACCAAACCAAAAGCCAACAGAAGAAAAAATATAACAAAGCTCAGAGCAGAACTAAACAAAATGGAAACCCAAAAAGCAATATAAGGGGTCAATAAAACAAAAAATTGGTTCTTTGAAAAGATAAACAAAATCAATATATCACTAGCCAGATTAACCAGAAATAGAAGAGAAAGGACTCATATAGGCTCAATCAGAAATGAAAAAGGAAATATTACAACAGATACTACAGAAATATCAAGTATGAATACTACCAAACCTTCTATGTACACAAACTAGAAAATGTAGAAGAAATGAATAAATTCCTGGAAACACACACCTCCCAAGCCCGAATCAGCAAGAAATAGAAATCCTGAATAGACCAATAATGAACAGTGAGATTGAAGCAGTAATTGAAAAAAATCTCCCACACAGATTCACAGCCAAATTCTACCAGACCTACAAAGAACTGGTACCTATTCTACAGAAATGATTCCATAACATTAAAAAGGAGGGAATCCTCCCTAACTCATTCTATTAAGCCTGTATCATCTTGATGCCAAAGCCAGAAAAGGACACAACAAAAAAAGAAAACTACAGACCAATATCCCTTATGAACATAGATGCAAAGTCATCAACAAAATACTAGTAAACCAAATTCGACAGTTTATCAAAAAGATAATTCACCATGATCAAGTGGGTTTCATCCCAGGGATGCAAGGATGGTTCAACATACATAAATCAATAAACATGATTCACCAAAGAAGCAACAACAAAGACCATATGATCATCTCAATAGATGTAGAAAAAGCATTTGATAAAATCCAGCGCCTTTTCATGAGGAAAAGCCTCAACAAAATAGGCATAGAAGGAACATACTTCAAAAGTATAAAAGCTGTATATGACAAACCCACAGCTAACATTATACTGAATGGGGAAAAGTTGAAAGCATCCCCCTAAGACCTAGAACAAGACAAAGGTGCCCATTGTTACCACTTCTGTTCAACATATTAATAGGACTGGAAGTCCTAGCCAGGGCAATCAGGCAAGAGAAAGAAATAAAGGGTATCCAAATTGGAAAGATGAGGTTAAACTATCCCTGTTTGCTGACAATATGACCTTATATCTAGAAAACCCTAAAGACTCCACTAAAAGACTCCTAGAATTGATAAATAAATTCAGCACTGTCTCAAGTTTCAAAATCAGTGTGCACAAACCAGTAGCTTTTCTACATTCTAATAACAGTCAAGCTAAGAGTCAAATTAAGGACTCAATACCATTTAAAATAGCTACAAAGAAAATAAAATACCTGAGAATATACTTAACCAAGCAGGTGAAAGGTCTCTACAAGGAGAACTATAAAACATTGATCAAAGAAATCACAGATGACACAAATGGAAAAATATCCCATGCTCATGGATTGGTAGAATCATCCTTACGATGTCCACATTATCCACTGTGATTTACAGATTCTACACAATCCCCTTCAAAATACCAACATTACATTTAACAAATCTAGAAAAAATAATTCTAAGCTTCATTTGGAACCAAAAAGGAGCCCAAATAGCCAAAGTAATCTTAAGCAAAAAGAACAAGTCCAGAGCATCATATTATCTGACTTCAAATTATACTACAAGGCTATAGTAACCAAAACAGCATGGTATTGGTATAAAAGTAGAGACATAGACCAAACGAACAGAACAGAGAACGCAGAAATAGAACCATCTCCCTACTGCCAATTGATCTTTGGCAAAACAGACATACACTGAGGAAAGGAAGTCTTATTCAATAAATGGTGCTGGGAAAACTGGAGAACCACAAACAGAACAATGAAACAGGACCCCATCTCTCACCATATACAAAAATTAATTCAAGATGAATAAAAGACTTAAATATAAGGCACGAAGCCATAAAAATTCTATAAGAAAATGTAGGAAAAACTCTTCCATACATTGGCCTAGGCAAAGAATTTATGACTTATATCTCAAAGGCAAATGTGGCAATAACTAAAATAAATAAATCAGACTTAATTAAATTAAAAAGCTTATGCACAACTAAGGAAACAATCAACAGAGTAAATAGACAACCTACAGAGTGGGAGAAAATATTCGTAAACTATACATCCAATAAAGGGCTAATATCCAGAATCTACAAAGAACTCAAACAAATTAGCAAGAAAAAACAAACAACCCCATTAAAAAATGAGCAAATGACATGAAAATAAGTTTTCCAAAAGAAGATAGACAAATGGCCAACACATATATGAAAAAATGCTAAATATCACTAATCATCAGGGAAATGCAAATTAAAACCACAATGAGATACCACCTTACCCTTATCAAATGGCCACTATTAAAAAGTCAAAAAATAACAGATGCTGGCGGGGATGCAGAGAGAAAGGCACATTCATACACTCTTGGTGGGACTGCAAATTAGTACAACCTCTCTGGAAAATAGTATGGAGATTCCTCAAAGAAATAAATGTAGACTTACCATTCAATCCATCAATCCCACTGCTGGATTTCTACCCAAAGGAAAAGAAGTAATTATATCAAAAAGACACCACACTCAAATGTTTATCACAGCACAATTCGCAACTGCAAAGATGTGGAATCAACCTAAGTGCCCACCAATTCATGAGTGGATAGAGAAAATGGGGTATTTGTATACCATGGAGTACTACTCAGCCATAAAAAGGAATGAAATAATGTCTTTGGCAGCAGCTTGGATGGAACTGCAGACCATTATCCTAAGTGAAGTATTTCAGGAATGGAAAAACAAACACCGCATGTACTCAGTAATAATTGGGAACTAAATGATGAGCACATAACAGCACAAAGATATGTAAAGGACATTGGAAACTAAGAATGTTGGAAAATGGAAGAAGGGGTGAGAGGTAAAAACTTACTTAGCAGGTACAATGAACAGTGTCCTGGTGATGGGCACACTAAAAACCCTGACTTAAGCATTATACAATGTATCCACGTAACAAAAACATTTGTACTCTCTTAATATTTGAAATGAAAATAAAATAAAATAATAAACGTAAGTAATAAAGTAGAGGCGAATATCTAATCTCTGAAAATGTCACCAAATACTAACCAAAATATTAGTTTATTTGAATGATTTTTTTCTTCAAAATGACTGAATATTCCAAACTTTACAATATGAGCGTATAATACCTATTTAACCCGATAATAACAAGTAAATGTTATTTTTTAAAATTGGCTTTCTTGAAGGTAAAATTTGAATTATTATTTTTTTCTTGGTCTTAAATTTGGACAAAGACATACTTTTAACAATATATTCTATCATTTGCAGCACATGGTTATTGATTTGGCGATATCATCATTTACACTCAATTTATTTCTTTGCAATTGATGAAAATTGAGAAATACACAAATTAGCTTTTCAAATTTAAATGTGAGATGACATTATGCAACTATTGCAAAATGAACTTTAGATCAGAGAGCTACCACTCTAGTTGGGGAAACAAATAACTAAAATACAGTTGGAAAAATGGTGAACAAGGGCTAAGACGAAGCAAGAACAGAGAACAGAGTTTGAGTGGGCTCCAAGGGGGAGGTTAACAGAAAGCTGCACTCTGAAGGCGCAGTCTTGGCTAGCCCCTTGACGGAGGGGGAAGGACCTTCCAGGCTGGGAAAACAAAACACATGAAGAAGGGAGGAGAATGAGAGCAGGTGGAAATTCTAGAACTGCATACATTTCTCAAATTTCTTAAAAGTATTTTCATATGTCAAATGCGGGATAACATCGATGTTTCGAAAAAGAGTAATTACAAAATAATTCAGGCAGCTATTCCAATGTGCCATTTCCCTAAAGAGCAAATTATCTCTTTGGAGAATAATGAGTCATTATTGTATGTGGTTCTATATTTGCTTCAACTGTGGAAATTTTGGCAGACAAATTCTTAAAATTTAGTTTCATAATTTCAATAGTTTTAAAAAGGGATTTTTTATTATGACATTAAAAGCTTGAGCTAAAGTTCCAGAAATCACAAATATCATTTTTAATGGTACTCTGAAAGTGAAAGAAAACATGTTATTGCCTTTGCTATTACCTACTGTCTCTAGCTGGGTCTTCATGCTCTATACTAATCTCAGCCCAGAGGTAAACCTTGAGGGATAAATAAATAAAATATATATGATATGAATGATATTTTTTACCCCCTAATATCTATGATTTATTATTATCTTTTATGGGTTAAATTGTTTTGTAAATTAACTTTTTAATTCACGGATAAAAATTACATATATTTATGGTATATAATATGATGTTTTGATATACATTGTGGAATGGTAAAATCAAGCTAATTAACATATGCATTACTTCACATACTTATCTTTTTTCTGTGGTAAGAACACTTAAAATTTATGCTCTTAGGAATTTTCAAATATACAATATACTGTTGTTATAATAACTATAGTCAGAATGTAAAATAGAGCTCTTGAACTTATTCTTCCTATCTGACATTTTGTATCCTTTGACCAACATCTCCCCAATCCTCCCACCCCCAGCCTCTGGTAACCACCATTCTATTCTGTGCTTATATGAGTTTTATCTTTTTAGATTTCACGTGTAAGTGTGGGTTAAATTATTAAAGCAGCAACAACAAACAAAAAGAAGTGGGACATGATATACCAGTCTCGAGAAGTTCCATGGAAAAGTTGTGAACAAGTTCATACTTCTGGTCAGGGTGGGCTGGCTGCTTATTCTTAGGAAGGTCTTTGCTAAACCCCCCATTGATGAGGAGGCCGTGGCGAGGGTTGTGAGTGATGCTGAACAGCAGGGGGTCCTTGGGAACATCCAGGTCAGCAGCATTGATGATGGACAGATCCAGCTCCTTCATCTGACCCTCGCACACCTGAACAAGTCAGAAAAGTCAGCTGTGCATGAAATAGAACTTGTGGGTTTTTTTCTTTTTTTCTTTTTTTTTTTCTTTTTAGAGATAGGGTCTTACTCTGTTGCCCAGGCTGGAGTGCAGTGGTGCAATTACAGCTCATTGCAGCCTGGAACTCCTAAGCTCAAGTGATCTTCCTGGCTCAGCCTCCCGAGTAGCTGTGACTATAGGCGCATCCCATCACGCCCAGCTAAGTATTTTATTTTTGTAGAGACAGGGTCTCACTATGCTGCCCAGGCTGGTCTCAAACTCCTTGCTTCAGGCAATCCTTTCTGCCTCAGCCTCCCAAAGTGCTAGGATTATAGGTGCGAGCCACTGGGCCTGGCTTGAACTTGTCTTTCTTTTGGCAAACTGCTCAAAAGAAATCATTTGAAAATATTCTATTTCAAATTTTCCACGAGATTTGTATATTATGGGTCCTAAAAAGAAATTGCCAATTTAATAGAAACATAAAAGAAGAAATAAACCTACTAATCTCCTTCACATTTTTTCTGAAGATTTCAAAGCACTTATATTCATTTCCATGAAGGACAAAGGACACATGATTTTTAAAATATGTATTGTTATTAATTCAAAAGTCATGGAAAAAAGCAAACAAAAAGATACTTGCTTTCAGGAAGTCACAGAAAAGTTCAGTTGTAAAACTGAATCTAGAACATTCACCTTCAGAGACCAATCTACTATTTTAACCTCTTAAACCTTCCTGCTTCTACATTTCTTATGTTTCTAACTGCTTTATAAATGGCACAAATATCTGCTACACATTGGTCCTATTTGGTGTGCTTTATTTTTGTCATTGCAGTAAAAACTTCTATTTTTTCATTGTAATCAACAACGATTGAAAAGGATGCTCCTGGATACATAATAATCTATATATAATTTTCCTACACTACCCTTCCCACTCCCTCTTATACCCCACTTCAGGTTTTATAATCCTTTAAGCACAAAGACAGGCGAATGTTTATAGTTTCATGTAGGATTTAGTCATTTAGAATTTGACAATATGGTGGTTAGCTGCCTTGATCTTTTTTATTCTCATAGTGAGAATAGAGAGAATAAAGAAATATTTCTGTTTCCTATTTTGAAATATAGCAAGATCTAAATAACAAGGGTATATAGATTCTATACATGGTTATTGGGAATCTGCAATGTCACCATGCAACATGCTTTGGGTAACACAAATATTCTCAAGAATGCAAGTCAGGTGAGAAGGCCTGTCATTAATAACTATAATGCAAGCAAGAAAATGGCTAATGCTGCAAGATATTCATAAACAAGAAACACAAAAGGACAGAGGAGACCAGGATGTCTTCATGGCTGAGGGGCAATTAAGACTTGAAGGCTACATACGGTTTAGATTTGTGAAAACACCTTTCTTTTCGGTCTCTCTTACTGACTTTGAAGGGAATTCTCCTGCAACCACTTTTTACTGAACTTGCATAAAGAATTACTCGTCATATCTAATACTTGGGCTAAAATGAGGCTGATTTTCTCTTATCTGGCCCTACTTATTAAAGACTAAAGTGGCATCATAGTTTAATTCACAATGATATACTTATGAAATCATCTTTGATGGTAACACTTGCCTTTTTCTCTAAGACCTTGAATAAACTAACTTAAAAATATGTTGCATTATCCTTCCTCATAGAACTTGATTAAAATGTGGGATTCTTTTTTGCAAATTGAGTTACTTACTTAGATTATGACAATAGAAATTTTAGATCAATATACATAAAATGCAAAAATTACTAGTAAACAGGTTTGGAATGGATTATAATAACTTAAACTAAAACCTCAAATCTTCTTGCAGCACAACTTGATGGCAGCCTGACTATCTATAAAATAAATACATTTTCTCACAAGAGAGCAAAATATTATCATCTAAAAAAATCATCTGAAGCCTAAAATAGGCTCGCCCACAATACATGGGGCTCCATATTTGTCACTTTCTAACAGCTTCTGTAAGGAATGCACAGGTAAAAAACATGATTACTAAGAGAGAGCAAAAGACAGCTTCCCAGTGGCCTAATTACTTCCGAAGGCCCAACCCCAGACAGATACAAGACAATGGCGGTAGGTATAGAAGGAATCATTTGTAGATTATTTTTTCTCTCTCATAATTACTGAAGGGCTCTCCAGAGAAACCCATGTGCCAAAACAAGAGGAAAGGCAAGAGCTGGCTCTTAAATTTCATGCTGAGCTGACTCTCATGTACCATTAAAATTTAGTAGAAAATTAAAATCAAATAAAGACTTTTGCATTTAGAGTTTGATTGTTTTTAATGAAAAATAAAGCAAAATAACAGTTTCCAAATAGCTAATATTTGCTTTGGTCACTGTCAGAAGAAAGATGGCAAGCATAACAACAATGTCAATAATATGAACGGCACCTAGTTATTAAGCATCTACTCTGTACCTAACCACCTTAATCATCATGGCTACCCCTTAAAGAAGATTTGACACATATTTTGCAGGTGAGGAAACAGAAGCACAGAGAGAAATAATTTTCCCAAGACCCTACAACTAGTAAAAAGCAACACCCAAGTCCCTTTGATTCCAAAGCCTGTGCTCATTCTATTTAATCAGGATTTGTTTTACAGATGTCTGGATTAAATAATCATATATATTAAAAAATAGAATTGTCTAAAAAGAATTATATATTGATATGAAAAGATTTTTAATATACATAAAGTTGTTTTTAAAAGTAAAGTACAGAATATTTGGTATAATATGGTACCTTATTTGTAAGCAAAAACACACAGAAAAATCATAGTACACATACATATCACTGGCATGTGTACAAAAATTACTTTTGTGGAGTAAACTACTAAAAACTTTATCACTGGAGAGCGACTAGCTGTGATGGCTGTTAGGGAGAATTTTACATTTCACTTTGTATGTTTCTCAACATTTGATTTTATTTAACCACATACATTGATTATTATTTTTTAAAAGTCAACAGGTGCTGAGGAGTGATTTTATGGGCCATTTTAAGTATATATCTGAATTTTTTTAAAACTAACAAATATTATTACATTATATAAAAACATTTTTTATAAAAGCCATTCTCAAGCTGTGGCTTGAGCAGTGCAAAGGCATAACCAAAGTGTTTGTACCCCCCTAATATTCTGAAATTTAAAAAAAAGAATTTAAAGCTACATAAAAACAATGGTCCAAATTGCATTTTTTCATCTCATATATCTTTAAAAATAGTTCTATAATAAAAGATGCCCATAATCTGTGAATTGAGTCCTCGCCATTCCAGCGTTGGTTAAGAGAGCATGCTATGGGATCAGGTGGTCTGGGTGCACATTCCCTGTGTGCCACTTACTCCCAGGTTCTGTGATCTGTATTTCTTGGTTAACTGCTTTATGACTCATTTCTCCAGTTACGAATTGGCAATAACAATACCATAGCCCTAAGAGCCTATTGTGAGGATTAAACATGAATACATGTAAAGGGCTTAGAACCTACAACCTAGTAAGTACTCTGTCCTATATATATGCAACTTAGTAATTGCATCTATGGATTGCTGTATGTTAGTAATTATAATCATTACCATCATCATTATTATTAGATTAATAGTTTGTTTTCAAATGATTGCATTACATGACACTGGATACTGCCTTCCCCATTCCTTACCAATTTAATATGTTAAGTACATGTGGACCGATGTAAATGGACTAGGTGAAAATAAAAATCAAAAATGATAAGAAAGAAATTGAACATTCTGGCACAGTTCTTACCGTAATATTCTGCACTACAAAGTCAGGAGCTTCATCATTTGTGGGGTTGATAATAATGTAAAACGGTATCTCCAAGGAGCGTTGCTTCCCATCTGTGACATACACTGTGAACTGGTCAGCAGTAGGTTCTATCCTCAGATGCCTGGACTGCACATAGTTAATGTGCAAAGCCTTCATGTCTTTCCACTGAAATGAAGCTAGAGCACACCAAGATGGAACAGGTAAACAAGAAAAACATTTTTCCAAGTTATTGGTCTTCAATCTTTAACCCAATTATAGCCAATATTTCAGCAAAGCAAATAATAGATCATAGCAGTTGATCTAAGTATTCACTATCAGGGGCTGCAACAACTACCAACCATCAACATAAAAGCAGACATCCACAGATCATAAGGAAGGATAAAATTTGCATGGAGAACAGAAGAGTAATAACTGCTAACCGGTATGTACAGGAACTTCAGACACTTGGAATAAATGTCAGAGAAACCTTCCTGTGATTAAGGCATTGCTTCTGCATGGGCAGTTCCTGTCATACTTAGATTAAAAAGAGACCAACTCTTTCACATAAAGGCAAAACAAGAGTCAATCATCTGCCTGCTTAAAGATGTACATCAAGCAACTGGTCGGAAGGAGTGGAATTAGCTGGATCTGCTGTTTTAGTATTTTGACATGACCTTAAATCAAAAGAAAAAAATGTTCTGAGTTGTGCATTGTCACAGGAAAAACTGGGTAATCTTTAATGCAATTAATCTTAAATCCAGTCTCTCTCATTTTGAAAATGGATGTGCCTCAAAAGGCACTTGAGAATCATTTATTTTTAAAGTGTTGTCTTGCAAAGATTTTCTTTTTGCTTTTTGTTTTTGTTTTGGTTGTTTTGTTTTTGCCTGAAACACAAGAGCTATTTAAGTATCTGAGACACATTTTGGTTTCAAAATTAATGTCATCTGTTTCAACATTTCAGGCTTTTTGTCTCTGTTACACCCTTAGTATATTTCCTAGTCTTTTCTACCAATATCTATTAAAAATGCTAAAAGGTTGTGAGACTGAGACCTTGTGAGCTCCCACTAGATTCATCCTATCAGAGTATAGAGTGTCGCTATGAGGGCCTTTTAACCCACTACCTCTTCAATGTTTATTTTTGTATTTTTATAAGTGAAATTTTCATTTATTTTGAAGTAAACTCACATGCATGAGGAAAGTCAGAATAAAAATTAAAATGAAAAATAATTAGACTCAAAAGTATCCACTATAATAATAATAATTCCTTAAATGTATATGGTGCTTTGAACATTTTGAAACTTCTTACCCAGTTATTAAACATGATCTGGCCAATCACATCCCTAAACATAGAGAAGTCATTGCTGGTCATGAAACCATGACTTACCTATACTTATGCCCACATTGCTTTTTTCAAAACCTGCAGAAGGGAGTGTGTTTTCAAGGTAGCCAAACTGTGGAGGAGAAACCAAAACAAATTCCAAGTCATCTGCTGCAGTGTCAGGGTCGGTGGCAGACAAATGGTTAATGGTAAGGGCTGCTGAGAAACCCTCCTCTACAAGGAACACGGTACCTGCATACAAATAATAACCCAATAATAATTTAGTGTGAAATCCTCTAATCAGAATAGTGAGAACAAAAGAGAGTGATTGAAATTCCAATTCAGAGAAGCCTCCCGTATGCAAAAACATTTCCATGGGAGATGTTCATTTGCTTTGGCATAATTCTCTTTAAAGTGAAAATATTCAGGAGTAATGGGTGGAATTTAATTTGACTCACAGAATTATATATTATTTTCTTGCATAACCAAGCCAGACAATAATAGAAAGACAGCAGAAACACTAACTGCTCCAATACAGCCCTTTAGTCATTCTCAAGGAACTCTGATTTCCCTTGTGTTTCTACAGAAGTGACAAACGAAAATGAGAATTGCCAAACTATTTTAATGATAAGCCACTAAATGTAGTTTATGTACTCTTCAAGATCAGTTGTTACCTCTGTTTGTCAGAGTGTTAATTGCCTGAGAGCTAGTATGAATTGCTCATAACGAACATTTTTTCATGCCTTGGTGCTTAATTATTCTGCTGGGATAATGCTTCCTTTCCAGAACATTGCTTGGGAGATAGTTTGCAAATTACAATAACATTCATACATATGCTTGTATTTTTTTCTGAGAGACAGAACATATACATAATGCCTGTGAAGAGATGACTTTCTAAAAAGCAAATAAGGTTAAATGTATACAAATGGTCTCTCTGGTATGCTCATTCTATTCTAATAGAAATTATTATGGATAAAATAAATTACTCTTTCTTCAGCAAGTGAATGATATTTTCCCGTGTGAAATAAAATCAGAATATTTGAGGATTCCAATGTTGTCCTTGTCCCAAAACACAAACACACACACATACACACACAAACATATTTGTATTCTCTCTCCATATAGAAATATTGAAAATTTTAATTTTCCCTGTAATCTTTTATAGATTTGGGATTTTACACAAATTTATGTTGAGGCAATTATCGAAGGGCAATTCTGTCTGGTGGTTTTTTATTTTGACTATAAGTAAAATGTATTATTTCACTGAAACACAGGTATGACACTAGGTAAGATAATAGTACTTTAACAGAAAAAAACACTGTCACCTATTGCAATTGAAGGTGGCTGGTTGTCCACTGGATGTACTGTGATGTTGAGATCATACACTGGAAAGGACTCATGAAGAGGAACAGATGGATTAGGTCCATTGTAGCAACAGCCATTCACAAAAGGGCCAGCTTCTCCATCCGAAACCACCAATGTAATGGTGTCAAAACAAGGCACCAGGCCAATCTCACCACCTGGAAGACACAACTAGAACTGACATCTGACTTTTTAAAAATAGAGAATACCAAAATGAAATCTACTCACACCTCTTCTACAAGCATTGAAAGACAAGGAAAAGAACTTAAGTGGATAAAATGTAAAACCCAATTTTATCACTATGAAATTAAATATAGTCATGAAAATAATGCAAAAATTCTTGCCCATCTGTTGCCTCTGGTGAAATCCCTGCCAGCCATCTATCACCATATGGAGGGGTAAAACAGGGCTAACAAGGGCCTGACGGTTCACAAATGAACAAGGGAGTGACACAAAGCTTGACTAGAGATGGTTTCATTCTCTCCTCTTAATCGTGTAGTGTTAGGACCAACCTCAGGGAGAGGCAGAAGGCATCCTTGCCCCTTTGGTAATTGTCTTTCCATTTGCATTAACCACCTAAAATGAACATCCATCAACCACATAGCAGTTATGGGAAACAAAGGACGCTGGCTGGGTGAAATACAAAGCTAGTCCACATTTTTATCATCACTTTCCTTATTATATATTAGCCAAGATGTTTAAAAAAATAACAACAGTACATGGAAAAGAAGAGGCATTTCTTTTCTTTTTCTTTTTCTTTTTTTTTTTTTTACTCTTTAGGTCTTACATCTATGGAATTCAAAATGGCCCTGGTTTAGGCAGTAAGAGGAAGGAAGAAGGAAGAAAATGTCAGGATTAGACAGTTTATCAGCCAACAGGACAATCTGCTCTCGGGTTACTAATAATGGCACAGAGTAGGAGCGCTTGCTGTCCAGGGCACAGAAAAGTTCTGCCATGTGCTCTAGGTAACTCTCATGCATCACCTTGAAAAGGCCAAGAGGGAAGCAATTTCTGCTTGGAGTTTTTATGAGACAAGGGCACGAAAGCTCAGGGACATCTTCTCTTTTCACCAGACACTCTGGTCAAATTTGCAGAGCTCTGTGCTTGGGATCATTTTCCCTTTTGAGAAAAATGACAAGGGAAATCCAGACATGATATTATTGAGCAACCAAATCATTAAAGGATAAGAAAACTGGGCTTATAAGGAAAAGCACAGTTGAAATTGAGAGAATTAGAAAGAAAAAATCAGCCTTCAACTTTAAGAAGAGTCAAAAATAAGAGACCACTCACTTATTCATATTCATAAAAAGCAAACTGGCTTAAAACATTTATTCATCAGTCATTCAGTCAATAAATATTTATTTAATGCCTAGTATGTGATAATTAGAGTTCTGGGTGCAACAGCAGAGAAAAAGGCAGACATTTTAAAACTATCAAAATACATTTCAAAAGAATGTCAAATATCAAAAGACCCTCTTGTGTGTCAGGCACTGACACAATCTAACAGCAGAGAAGGAAATGCAATGCGGTTAAGAATAGCACAAATGTATGAGAAACAAATGAAATTAATACTATTAAACCATTTTTACCCATTAAAGGGCAATTTCATATACTTCAGCCTGATTACGTACAAGGTGCTGAGGGTGAAAGAAGATTAGAGTGTCAGCTGACGATTGCGTAGGGGCAGGACACAGGTGCCAGAGAGTCATATAGTCTTTTGAGATGGCTTTGCTCGCTTTGTGCTGTGCATTGAGGGATGAGTAAAAGTTTGCCAGGCAGATAAGGCCCAAAATTGGGAGGCAGGAGAGAGGACTTATAGGGAGAGGCAGTTGGGGAGAGAAATAGAAAAATCATTCCAGGAAGAGAAGCCAATTTTTTTAAAAAGGCAAATTTAGCACATTCAGTACCTAATTTCTCTATAATGGAAGCATAGGCTATATTTACAGAAATAATTGTAAAAGTAGGCTGAGCATGAAGCCACTAAATGGGCTACAGCATGGGTAGAAAAATTCTTTGCCTTGAAATGGAATACAGTCTAAGGACATGATTCATATCTATAAATGTTAATCATAGTGTTATTTAAAAGAAAAATTTTGAATGACTTCATGTTTAGTGCTGGGAAAATAGCACTTTTAATAATGTACTTTTATATAATAAAATATTCATTTACTAAAAAATTTATGATAACTTTATAACATTTATTTTTAATAATATTTTAATAAACATTTTTAGGTGATAATCTAAATGATAAAAGTAATCTGCAAAACTGCATATACAGTATGATTGTAACTATGTTAAAAATTATGATTGGAATAAAGAAGATAAATACTATAATACTAATATGCTTACAGTGACTATCTTTGAGAGGTATAATAAGGTGATTTTTCAAAACTTCACTGTGCTTTTCAACTCTTTTTAAGTTTTCTGCAATGAGTACGTATTTATAATTGCAGAAAGCAAATAAAGTAATGCTGATAAAATTACTCTCCGGTGGCCTTTATAATCAACACATAGAAGCAAGAGCGAGGCCAGATAATTCATTGAAACTTCACATCCTACCATGCTGCGGTTCTTTGTACCGATCCTCATACAGTGCTAAATTGCTCAATTATCAATTGAGTAATTGAGCGAATATTACAAGAAAACATAACATTCAAATACCAAAACATCCTTTGAAGCCAGTTATTTTTCTCATTTAGTAACATAACCAAAAACCGTCTATTTGAAATAATTTGCCACAATGTCCTACTAAGCCTTATAAAAAAATTAGTTAATAGTCCCTTACATGGCCATCACATTAGAGACTTAGAAATTTGTGCACCTGTTGTTTAGCACATGGAACAAGGCACTGGATGAGAAGACAGATTCATCTCACCCCTAATTTACCTGTGCTGCATGAGCCTGCCAAAGATGTTAAAATCATGCAATAAACAGCAGTCATTGGTCTTTGGATCCCTTTCCTGTGGTCTATTTCAGATCTATTGGGGAAATCAAAAAAAGTATCTAGTGGTGAACTCCTGAGAGACATCAAACCCAGGGACTATGCATCCCAGGATGGGAAAATAACTAATGAAACCTTTCCTAAGGCTAAACACAAGTAAGAAGATAGTGAGACACAATTAGAAGAAAAAAGATGTCTGGTGAAATGATTGAAATATCCCTTAACTAACTGGCTATAAAACAACTGATTTCCCAATAAATCATTGTTTTTCAAAATATGTATGAAAAATACTATTTCAAAATGTTTTCTCCTACTTCCAGATTAATCCTTAGCTATCTCCATCCCTCCTCCTTGAGTTTCCTCTTCACCTCGTTTCTTGAATTCTATTTCCTGTGCCACTCACCTGGCCTTCCATACACAATCATACTTCCTGCATGGAATTTGCAGCTTAAAGTGGTATATGGATGAGTAAACAGGGAATTGTAGTAAAGCGTGGAAAAAGCCAGCAAGAGGAAATACATGGCATTATTACTGAGGGTATCCCCCCACAGACCTGGGAGATGATGCAGTGGCGTGCAATGAGTCACACTGTCATCTTTGCATGTGCATGGGTTTTGTCTGCCCATTTAAATTAAAAGTCCTTCATAGGCCGGGGTGGGGCGCAGTGGCTCACGCCTGTAATCCTAGCACTCTGGGAGGCTGAGGCGGGTAGATCGCTCAAGGTCAGGAGTTCGAGACCAGCCTGAGCAAGAGCAAGACCCCATCTCTACTAAAAAATAGAAAGAAATGATCTGGACAACTAAAAAATATATATATAGAAAAAATTAGCCGGGCATGGTGGCACATGCCTGTAGTCCCAGCTACGTGGGAGGCTGAGGCAGAAGGATTGCTTGAGCCCAGGAGTTTGAGGTTGCTGTGAGCTAGGCTGACGCCATGGCACTCACTGTAGCCCGGGCAACAAAGCGAGACTCTGTCTCAAAAAAAAAAAAAAAGGTCCTTCATAGCAGGGTCTGGTTTATATTTCTTTGCACCCCACAGTGTCTAGTGCTATACCTTGTTGATATCAGATACTGAATTAATACTCTTTTAGTTAAACACCTTCTATGGGGAACAAAGGCCACCTGGGTAACAACATAATGCAATGCCAAAAATGTAAGCACAGTGCTCATAAACAAGCATTTTCTGTACATCTAATCCGTGTTCACACTGTTGTGTGCTGTGGGCAAGTCATACAAAGGGTTAAGGTGTCATCTTAGCTTTTCAGGAACTCGAAAAGCATATCAATTACTTCTTAGGAGCTAGCTGGTAATCAGTAAAATTTTAAAATTAATAATAAATTATCTTAGGGAGCTTACTATAGGTATTTCTATTGTGAATAATGGATCCATAAACTATGATAATCAAGTAAGTCTTCTTTAAACGGACCAAAAAGGAGATAAGGAGGATCACAGGGTTAATATTAATAAAATACAAAGCCTGTGAGGTCATGTCAGGAACAGAACAGCAAGTAACATCTGCCCTTTCTACATTCTTTGAAATTCATTATAATAATGAGATCAGAAATACTTTTATATATGGAGATCATGCTTAGAAAAACAGGATACAGGCTGCTGTTGCTGCTTTTTTCAATGGAAGCAAACATGAAGACTGTTCGATTATGGGAACCCCCAGCAAGGAGTGGAGTAAAGACTTTCCTGTTGCTTGCATTGCCTCCCTGGTCACAATGCTGCACTTACCTGTGTGTTTGTATGTCACAGCCCCTGAGATAACATCTCCCTGAGAGAACTGATCCACCGGGACTCCAGCTCTCCTCACCGCCCCATGCTGAGATTTTCGAACAATCATAAACATCAGTTTCGAGTCGTCACTGTCCACATCAGTAGCAAAAATGTATTCGGAAGTGATGACCACCTCTCCGCCCTCCGAGCAATGCATTACGGGGATGAGGTCAGCCTTTAGGACTGGTGGCTCATCATTTACAGGGGATACCTAGGCAAGGAAAAAATGTATGTTTTCAACAAAAAGAAAGAAATGACAAATTGTCCAACTGGTAACCCATACCTCATAGTCAAAATGACAGGCATTTTCGATCTTCCAGACACATGAAACAATAGCCATGGAATCCGGCCAAGTAGTCTGTGTTTTTTAACTTTCTCCATCTGCACCATTTTGTAAGGAATGCCCCGTGGAAGAGACATTTTAAGTGGAAATGGGAAAATATGGTTATGGTTTGAGATTCAACAGTCTCATTTGTTTCTAGACAGACAAAATATAAACATAATATAAAGCATTCTTCACCAAAGCCCCATCCTCGTTTGTTAAATTCACACATATTCCAGAAGAAGTCTGGTCCCTGTGGTCTGATGCATCTACATTTACTGCTTCGAAGTTATTTTTCTTTCAAATAACTTGGTGGTTACAAAGCTTTCCTCCACCCTCAACTTCTGGCCACCCAGGAAGTTTCTCTGGATTTACAATAAGTAGCAGCTGCATTTCAAACAGTTTGAGTTATATTTGAAACTCCAGAACTATTCAATCAATGCCCAGTTTCAACTTGACAAAACGTTTTTCTCTCACTCTCATGAAAATAAAGCTCCAAGTAGAAAGGAAAGAAAAGCAACATGGGATCACACCGGCTCTCTGGATTTAAAAAGGTCGTGTAGAAATTTGAAGAAGCGTGTCTTCTAAACAGGAATGAAGGACGGTCCTTCTCTGAGTTCACAGCCACAGCTTGGTGTGTGCTGCCGACTCTGTCAAGTCTCGCCTACGAATCCTCTCAAACCTGCCTTTCGTTCCCCAAGGCTTCAGCCCAGGTGATCGCTTTACAATGTGGATTTTAAGTCACTGCCCTGCAGGAACCTTCGGTGGCTTCCCATTGCTTCTCCTAGGATTTCTCTGGCCTCACCTGTGCTATAGGGCTGTGGTCTGCGGCCTGTTAGGGACCTGGCCGCAGAGCTGCGCTGACAGCTCCCCCATCCCCCACGTGTCCATGGAAAAATTGTCTTCCATGAAACTTAGGAAAGTGTGTGTGAGGGGCGGGGGGAGCGCACAGCGGAGGTGACGTGCGAGCTAGAGAAGCTTCATCTGTATTTACAGCTGCTCCCCATCGCTTGTATCACCTCCTGAGCTCTCTGCGTCTCCGCCCCAGCCCCCATCCATGGAAAAATTGTCTTCCATGAAACAGGTCCCCGGCATCAAAAAGGTTGGGGACCACTGCTAGAAAACAGAGACCTTGTGTGTTTTGTTCACCATCATATTCCAAGCATCTAGCCTAAGACTTGGCATATACAGGGCACTTAAATATTTGTTGAATAAATGAAAAAGTGAATGTAACTATGTGTATATGCCCTGCTTACCCTACTATTTAAACAGACTAACAACTCTACAACAATTATATGTGAAATTATGTTGACACCTTAATGGGTAGAGGAACGAGTGATGGAAAAGTTTAAAAAGTATACAATATCCTCTATTTTTCTATTGGCTTATTAGGAAAAAGTATCTTTGCTCAGGTCCTCTGGGTGAATTCATTAAAGACCCTCTCTATTATTGTCCTTGACTCTCAGGAATCTCACCAAGTAAATTCAATGATAACCATCTTGCAGCAGTTTTCAAAAGAGCCTCAGCTTTCAAATAAATAATAAAGTCCAAAGGCAATAGAATTAAGAACATTCCTTCCTGGGGGAAAAAAAGTTACAAACACTTGTCCAAAAATTGGCTGTGCTTCTGTTTGGCTTTTAAAGATCATCCTCTTTTGCTTAAAAAGTTAACAATAGATTTTTTTTTCCCCCAAAATGCACGGAGCATTGCCAATAATACTAAGATGGTCGTAGATGGAAGATAGAGTTGGGGTTTTTTTCCCCTGAAATTTGCTTTACAGAAAAAAAGTAACTCAGAAAAGCTTTCTCTGTGTGTAAAAGTCTGCCAATAAAGAAAATTTTCCTTTTTGAAGCTGAAATAATATACTGCTCTTCACCCGGACCGCAAAGGCCATTCTGTGGACTAAGTGGGAAAATAAAGGAAGAGGCTCCGTGTACAGAGAGGCATCCAGGAACTGTTGGCAAGTGTGATCACCATCATCACCTGGTAATGGAGAGTGTGGCCGTGGCAAGGAGGAAAGAACACTGACCCAGGTGACAAAGAATGGAGATTCCAGCCCAGTCTACACTGTCAAGGCAATGACTTTAGGCAAGTCGTTGAACCTTCTTGGGCCCTAGTGCTCTTATCTATAAAACAGGGAAAATTCCTTCCCTGTCTGCTTCTTAAAATTATAGACGCATATGAACATTCTTGATTAGTTACTAACTGTAAAATATCTTACAGACACATTATTGTTACCACTAATAATAATTTTGTATCACAAATATCTGACCAAAATTCAAGCAAAAAGAGAAAGAATTTAGTATGATGAAAGAGAAAGAATTTAGTATGATGAGAATAATTAGTCGCTCTTCAAGGGACATGATGAGTTTTCTACAGACCTTCTTTGGTCACTAACTATATAAAACATCTGCAAATCCTCTGAGTTATGCTTATGGACTTGAGTAACCCAACAGAGAAACTCAGGGGTTCCCATAAGTCCTTTGGGCAGGTACACAACATTTATGTGCAGATTTTTCTCTATTTATCAAAAGGAAGAAAAATTATCTCAAACAGACCTCCTACCAGAGCTGCATAATACAGGAATTTACAAAGGGACACCACATACACACAGCTTCTTCCATAAACATGGAAAACCCCGGTGATGCGAGCTTAACCTGCCCAGCTGCTAAATAAATATTTCTGAGTGTTACAGTTCAAAAATATTAGAAGTGAGTTATACAAGGAACCACTTACTTTTTCAATTAAGTATGTGGGTTTGGGATCAGAGTAATTCTATCTTTAAATGTATTGGAGACAGAATAGTATGGCCATTTCAACAATGTAACTTTGTTCTCTGTTGCCTGGCCTGAGACATGCAAGGATGTAAGCAGGCATCCTCTAAATTTTGAATTGTGAGCCAAGTTCTATTAGGGAACCTGAGAGGTTTCCAACCAGATGCTTTATTTCTATGACTGCTATGATTTGAATGTGTCCCCCAAAAAGCAAGCATTGGAAACTTCATCCCCAGTGCAACGGTGTTGGAAGAAGAAGCCTAATGGGAAGGTTTTAGGTTATGAAGGCTCCACTTGCACGAATGGATTAATGCCAATTATAAAAGGGCTTGAGGATGCAAGTTGAACCTCTGGCTCTCTCTTGCTCCCTCTTTGTTCTTCTGCCATAGGATGACACAGCAAGAAAACCCTCACCAGATGCAGCCACTTGATCTTAGACTTCCCAGACTCTAAAACATGAGCCAAAAAATTTCTGTTCATTATAAATTACCCAGTCTGTGGTACTGTGTTACAGCAGCACAAAATGGACTAAGACAATGATCCAGGGAGGAAACTTTCTACCCACCTCAACATGTAGAACAAATTCTGCTGAATTTGTGCCATCTGTGACCTCCAAGAGTATGTCATCCTGAAGAACCTCAGATCCATCGTGTCGATACCTGTGGGGTTAATATTTGTCACTAATCTCTCAAGAACACTGTGAGAGTAACTTTAGATGCATGATGCAGAAATTCTTCCATGGCTTTGACCACATGTTCACTAAATAAATAAATAACAAAAAAACCAGCATAATCATGAAGTCACATATTTTACTATTCAAGTATCCTTGAATGTAAAATTGTTCCCCCCTAAAAAAATATGTTATATGCATTTATAATTTGTCCCCAAATCAAAAAGCCGCCCTTTAATTGCAACTGTGACAATGGGCACCATTTGGTATAGGTCTGCCTAATCGCAGAGTACACCGGCTGGGACTAGGGGAGGGGGAAGGCTGAGTCTGAGCAGGAGACAGAAAAGTGGGACACGGTGCAGATTTGATGATTCCCTCTCCTTCCCCACTTCTAAGGCTAATCTTTGGATCTATTCAGCTTTTCTCTAAAACCTTGCTCTGTTAATTATGTACTGCCTCTCTCCTGCCATTTTCCCTCTTCCATTAATTAGCTGTCTTCCCCACCACCTGTAAAGATTCTCCAATCTCTCCCAGACTTTAAAATACCTTTCCTTGGTCTAACCTTGGACCTATCTTTGTTTAATTCTCAGCCAAGTTTCTTGAAGGGATTGCCTAATTCTAGGCTTTCCATGTACTCTCCAGCCCACTTCAGTGATGCTGGCAATGTTCTAAATAGCTGTTGAATTGAATTAAGCCAAATTTTAACATATCAATGATCTCTTCAAGATACTCAGGAGTGGGAATTAGTCCTAGGAATTGAAAATAAAAGTTGCATTAAATATAATATAGTATACTGAACATGTATAATCTTTACCTATGGGGAAAATATCAGGGCTAAAAGATATTATACTCAGGACTAGTTTCCCTATAGGCTGGGTAGGCACTCAGGTTTGGAATTCCAATCCAATGGTATGGAAGGCCCACAACCCCCCATCCCCTTATCTCTCCCACACACTACCTCCTATGCTCTATTTTGCCATGGTCCCTGCCATTTTCATCAAATATATATTGATGAATAATAATGTGCTAATTCTATTTTATGATGATAAAACCCCTAAAAGAGTTAAGTGGGCCTAAGAGTATACATCCAAAAGCACGACTGTGGAGTCAAGCAGATCTTTCAAAACCTGACTTTTCCATGTACTAGCTGAGTGACATTGCACAAATTCCTCAACCTCTTGGTACTCAGTTCTTCAACTATATTATAAGAATAGAACCATCTACCTTGTCAGGCTTGAATACTATGAAGAGTAAATGAAAAAAAAAAAAACCATAATTGCAAATCTCTAGCAGTATGCTTGAACATATAGTTCTGGCAAATACTGGTACTTTTTTTCCCATCCATCAATCACTCCCTAGTAAGAATTACCTTAACAGAGGCCTCTTTCTAACATATAGCCAAGAGCTAAGATCTCAAAAAATAAATTTTATATTTAATGGGGATAAGAGTGAGCAGTGGAAAGAGGTCAAGATATTGGGGACTGTACATCAATGATGTAACTAAACTGTCAGGGTTAAACTGATCTTCATGTGCACAAATCTTAGTTTTTAGTCAACTTTTTAGTCAAATGAGGAACTAAGCATTAGATGCCTAATTCCTGCCACCACACTTTATCGAAGGGCCAAAGTTCCCATTTATACCTTGAACTTTAAGTAAGAAATCAGCCAGCACTTCTGTTTACTTGACCATTACTTTCAAATGGTTTGTATTGTTTTCCAGAGTTGTTTCATTAGATTTTATTGAAAAGTTTCTTACAGAACTGCATTAGGTAGAGGAAATGAAAGACCTTAAGATGAGGACAAACTACTGTAGGACCATGAGACCAATGATTGCTCCATCCCTGACTGTCAGAGACCCAAGTACTACTCCATGCCCTACCTACTCAGCTTACCCTATCTGTTTGCCTGCAAATCCCTACCCTGACAGAATGGGAAAAAAGGTTACGCTAAGGACATTGATCAACAGAGTTCTATCCCAGAGTTCCCAGGGTTATAAAATTGGCTTTTCTTAGAGCCAAGTTCTAAATAGCTGTTGAATTAAATTAAGCCAAATTTTAACATATCAATGATTTCTTCAAGACACTCAGGAATGGAAATTAGTCCTAGGAATTGAAAATAAAAGTTGTATTAAATATAATATAGTATACTTATATAATGAAGTATACCTACTATATAATATAGTATACCTACTAATTAGGTAGATTAGTCTCAGATTATTTCAGTCTCTATTCATCTAGTTTGAATGTTACCACTTGTAATATGTACAGTTGCAGCAAACTTAATATTCATGGTAATTAATTTTTGTTGTTCAAATATCCATAAAGCCATCCCCACTGGTATACCAAGTCAGAGGCAATGACTAGAGGGAAATAAAAAAATTTGTCATTTCTAATTTTCAACTGACCCTTGAAAATATTAAGTGGCATGTTGGCATCCCTGAAAGAATTAGACATACTCCTTTCTCTTACTATGCCTCACAATTGATCCAGATGGGGAGCCAAAGAATGTAAGGAAAAAAAGCCACAAAATGTTCTAACCTAACTTTTAAGGTATGGAGGTCTCTCCAAGAGAATGTATCCCCTGTGTTTAGTGGAAATCCATCCAGCTCCACCCTTCCATGTGGAGGCAGTCCCCGCAGGGAGAGGTAGATGTTGTCCAACTTGGTATCCACGTCTGAAACCAGGATGTGCTCTGTGCTGATGATGCATTGGCCTCCCTCAGCCACTCTCAGAGGATTGGTGACTACCTGGAAAGAAGGAAGGAAATATTCAAAGCCTTGTTCCGTGAGGTACTCCTGAAGACAGAGCTCATTAAATCATTATGAAACGTCTCATGCCATCTTCACATGTCAATTAATTTTTCTAGACTATTTTCTAATTCTAAGGATTGATGTATAGAAAAGCAAGGCACATCTATAAACCTGAAAGAATCTACATTTCATTTATCTCAGAGCCTGTATAGTAGAATCAGCAATCAAAATGGTTACTATCTTGCTGCTAAATTGAGGAAATAATAACGTTCAGAACCATGTCCATTCCCACCAATGCTTGACGCACATATACTTTGTCTACAAAATAAACAAAATCTATCTCAAATTTCCCTGAAGGAAAGGATCTATCTCTTTTTTAAGCCTAAAAATTCTTAAGCATGCGGGAAGTGGATTGGAGCTTTTAAGCTTCAGCTATAATGAGTATTTTAGAGATGGAAGTAGAATAGGAAAATTGAAGATTCCAGAGGAAATATATTTACTCAAACATTAGGCTTAAAAATTAAAGCCACTAAGATAATTTTCTATAATAGAAAAACTCACTGCTCAACTAATAATTCACTTATAAGTAGAAAGCAAGTTAGGATGGCTTAGGATGTTTTATTGCCACATTGAGAGTGGGCAAGAAATATTCTATGGTCAAATAAATCGAGAAAACAGTTACATACAATATCCTCGCCTTGGAGATTTATACAGCACACAAGCATATTCAAGGCTCTGAGATCCTGCAGGAGGAGAATCTATTGACTTTATTTAACCTATCGTTTTCCAAAATTTGTGGGAATTGTGCTACACAGACATGAAAGCAAACAGGCACAGTTGGGTACCAAATGACGGGCTCTGAGGGCCCCTCCCTGATGGTCTGGGGTGAGTGTCCACTGAGTGAGGACTCAGTGTTCTCCTAGGATGCAACTATTCTCCTCAGAGCAGCTGCACATCCCAGAAGGAAGATGTTCTCCAGGGAAACAGTCGGTGAAGAGGAAGGAGCGGTGGGGAGTAACAATGAACAGGCAGAGGGAAAGGAAGTGAGCAAGTGAAGCCACAGCCTCCAGAGTCTGCTCCGTCCTCCTGCCCACCAAGGCTCAGCGCTGCCCAGGACTCCAGGCCAGAGCAGCCAGCAGCATTCCCGGTTGCCCCAAGGGCAGCCCCTGGATCACAGGCATTATGAGATCCACAACTCTGGGACTACTGCCTTCTGTTCTTTAATAAACTCCCACCAGCAAAGGAAAGCATGGAAACAATAGAATTCTCTCGCTACAATCACCTCCACTCAGGTCCCCCGCAAGGGTCTCACTCCCATTTTGCCAAAGCTCCATTTTCACCGTTTGTAGGAGAAAGAAAGAAAGAGAGCTCTTATTTAGAGAGGGGTATTATCTTTGAACCAAGGTCCATGCTTGCCAGCCTCACTTTCCTGAGCTGTATCAAATTAGTATCCCAATACAGAATCTTCAATTTCCAATGTTTTCAAGGACTGTACTTTGCTACATTAGATAATTTTAAAAATATATATTTTAGGGTAACTTTCCAAAAAATAAAAGCATAAGACTAATTTGCCCCCATTCATTAATCATTAACTTTTTAGTTCTTGCCCAAACCCAGTGCTCAGGTGTCTGAGACTCAGTCTGGTATGGTGTCAACATCCCCAAATGGTTATCATGCAACCAGCTATCTGTGGTATCTCACATCGGGGGTCCACTCCTGTGGTTGGTTTCACTCAAGCTCCTAATTTAATTTTGTTTCTAATATTCTCAGTTCTTTAAGGTACTATTAATATTTCATTTGTCCCATATACTGTAAAACGAGGGAGAGAAGCCACTCTACCATTGTAGCCCCAAGTCCTCATAACTATTTAATCTGCCTTCAAATGAAGGTAATTTTTCCTTTTACCCTTTTTAGTTTCCTCTTCAGATCATCTCTCACAAGAGGCTTGGATTACTTTGCATAAAAGAATATTCCTTCATGATTGTTCTAGGAAAAGCTTTGGCTTCTTGAGATGCTAGGCTACTTCAGGGCCTGTGTCTTATACATAGAAAGGGGTAGTTTGAACAAAACCTAATCAAGTTAGTTCCACAGGCATTCTAAACCATTTTCACCACAGGAAAAATGATCTGGTCCCCATAGGAAAGATGTGAAAGAATGGAGCTAATTTAGATTCCTCTGCACGAGCTCATCTTCTACCAAAGATTGCAAGTTCACAGGTGTGGGAGATCAGGCCAGTGATACAAATGAGTGTGCTGAGTTGGGGGGGGACTGATGGTGGTGGACCAGAGAGCACACCCTGCCCAACCGCTGCTGTGGACTATGTGGGCTCAGTCCTGCTAGAGCTTCCAAATTTTTAAGAGAAGACAGGAATCAGCCTTGATGGGAATTCTCCTGATTTGTAAATGTTGGCAACTCATTATGTTAAAATATTGTTTAGACCCACCAGACCACTTCTACCAGTTGGGTAAGCCTTTTGAGACCTCAGGGTAAGATCTCTGCCCCACAACCTTGGGCAGCTGTAGAGATGATGAGGTGTGACCAAGACAGAAAACACCAGTGCTGGCTGTTTTCCAGGGTGGTACCTGGGAAGGTGACCTCTTTCCTAAGGAATGAGGCATGTGTAGGGGCTCTGGTCCCCTCTGGCTCCTAATGAATGGGTAAGGTTATATTGTCTTTCTACTTTTAAAGAGAAAAATGAGATCAGTAATAGTCACACTAATTAAGTCTAGCTTTCTGAAGGCAGGGAGGGGGACAGGGTGTGTAGAGAACAAATTCTCAATATGCATCCTGGCCTCACAGATAAGAGACACAAAGTAGCATTGCCTTTACAGTTCAGTTTTAATGAAAGATTCAAGTCTTTTAAGGCTTACATAAACATTGGGCAGTGGGACAGGGCAAGATGGAAGGGTCCACCTTAATTCATTTTGGAAAATTAAAGAGCTTCTTTGGATTACAGAGCAGCATCCTTGGCCTGCGGGTGAGAGCAAATAATCCCTTCTGGTTGCTAAGAGACTGTAATTCAATCCCCTTCCTCTGATTAACACGTGAAACTCAGCAGAAAGAAAAGGAAGTGAAAGAGATTTTAATAAAGCTTTGAAATAACGTCAAACTCAGCAACTGGCAAATCTTACCTTTTAGGTAGAGAGTTCCATGGGAGGTGAAGGACCCCTTTCCCCCTGTTTTATTTTTGTATTTTTTACTACACTATAGCTAAAAAAATTTGTTTAACTATTTTTAAAAAATAGCCTAAAGAAAAGTTACCATTTCCAGTAAGTCTTCAAGTCTTTCTTCTCTTTTGTTCCCTTTCACTGTCCACATCAGACATTGTACATACCTCAGGAACCTGATTATCCACTGGGAGAACCGTAATGTTAAAGCAGATCCCGTGCAAAGTGCTGCCATGTTGGTTACTGACAGAAAACGTGAACTGGACATGTCGGAGATGGGGGCCGATATCTTGCATGGGTGGCATGTAGGCCACTTTCATATAGTTCACAGCATGCTGCAAAGTAAACAGACATGGACATGTGGGTGTTGATGTGCAAGGATCAGAAACTTTCAGAAATCCAGGACCAAGAGAACCATTATGTTAATTGACAATGAACAATGTAAATGCCACCATCATCAATTTGAAGATTCCCTAAAGCTGTATCTTTTCCTACACATCAGGAGGGAAAAGGACAAAAGAAGTTAAGTAAGTATGTCCAGTACTTGAAACTAGCCAACTCTATAAAAGACAGCAGACTTGTATTTCAGTCCAGCTCCACCAAGAAGTACCTGTGGGATATTGGTCTCACTACTTAAACTTGCTAAGCCTCTGTTTCTTTATCTGAAAAATGAATAAAATAATAGTACTTATCACATGGGGGTGACACATTCATTTACAACCTATAAATATTGTGAAATTAGGCACGATTAGCTCCAAACTACAGAGATATCTGCTGCCTAAAGCACTCATCACCAATGTTGTGACTACAATGAGGTCTTCAGGGTAGAGTCTGCAGAAGTAGGTGGAGGGTTAGTGAAGGATTTTGAAAGGTAGCAAAGGTTATGGGTTGAATTGTGTTCCCGTCCACCCAAAAAAAAAGGTATGTTGAAGTCCTAACCCTAGTATCTCAGATTGTGATCTTATTTGGAAATAGGGATATTGAAGGTGCAATTAGTTAAGATAAGGTCATACTGGGAGAGGGTTGCCCTTTAGTCCAATGTTACTGGTGTAATTATAACAGGAGGAGAGAGACACACACGGAGAAGACAGCCATGTGATGACAGAGGCAGAGATTGGAGTAACATATCTACAAGCCAAGGAATGCCAAAGATTGCTGGCAAACCATCAGAAGCTAGAAAGAATCAAAGAAGGATTCCCCTATAGGGTTTCAGAAGGAGCGTGGCACTGCCAACACCTTGATTTCAGATTCTAGTCTCTAGAATTATGAGACACTAAATCTCTGTTATCTTAAGCCACCTAGTTTGTGGCACATTGTTATGGCAGCCCTAGAAAACAAATACAGCAGGATATGGAATGAACTGAATTTGGTGGAATAAAAACATGCGCACCAGGTTCCCAAATCAGAGTCCTGCTGATGGCACAACAATGCAAAAGGCTGTGCCGAATTATGAAAAGATTTTAAAATTATATCCAATGTGATAAAGCACTTTCAAATAGATGCCATGTGCTTAATGGAAATGTGCAAGCAGGAAGTATAAAGACATCACGTGTTTGTGGCACGTGTCAAGGGACATTCCCAGATACAACAGTAGGCATTGCCGTATCTTCTCAGAACACACTTACATCACGTTTGTCAACATTTTAGCATATCATCATACCTGAGTAAATGACCTCAGCCCCGGAGCTATAGAAGTTTTGGTCAGCTTTGGTATGCTATCCACCATGAATAATTTCCCAGCATCCAACTGTCTAAAGAGAAATATATCAGTTAACTTTCCTGGTAAGAAAAATTAAATAAAATAGCCCACAGCCAAATTCTCAAAAGCTAACAGACCCCATCTTTAGAAATCAGATGTTCTATTTTTATATTCTCTCTTTATGTCGGGGGGGGTTCCAACATTAAGTCCAGTATCACCAATGCCATCCTCATCACGATGGCAAAAAGTATGTACGGAACTTTTTGCTTTGACATCATGAAAGGGAACGGTTATACTTATTCTAAAAATGTTTCCTTGCTATCATGTATATGACATTAGCCTAAGGTATATTCATGCCACTTTTCTGGATTGAGATCATAGAATATAATCACTTATGGTATGAAGGTCTCAATAAATTTTATTAAAAAGAAAAATAAACATTGTGTTTAGAAAAAGGAAATTAAAGACTGTTTTAAGTCTACCTATGCTGAAGACACTACAAGCTGCAGGTCGGTTACCAATTAATTAATACAACTTTTAAAGGAGGATATGAGATAAGTTTGAGATAAAAGTAAATGCCGAATTGAGTGTAAGTTTATGTTTGACCAACAAAGCAATTGAACCACAGTGCTATATAATGACACTGCCAACTCTCCAATCCTAGAACTAATAGCCCAAATGATGACTTTTCAGAGATACCTGTGGCTGAAGGGGAAACATGGGGGCGTCGTTATTGTGTAGACCAGCTCCCGGTCATATGATTCTGTATCTATAAAATGTAGATGTTTCTTAGTTATGTAGGCCACCTCAGTTTCCTTGACAACCAAATGCCGAGAAGCTCCAGGAGCCTCTTTTGGAAGCTGGTCATTCACTGGAGTGATATGGATCGTCACCACCTGGAACAAAAATATCTGTACCACTAATTTGGAATACCAAGAAAACACTAAAGAGAATGCCCCACAATCACCTAGTCACAGTTAAGATGATTTTCAAAAACTATCATTTACAATATATTTCTGTCAAAATGATTCAGGAGCTATTAAGAATGTGAGCCAAAAAATGGAATATTCTTTACTCATTTGGTGTTATATTTTAAGAGTATAATTATCACAATTATAGTTAATCCAATCATGAGTGCTGTAGAATGGACACACAAACACAAAATATGTTTCTGATTTTATTTTTACATCTCCTTTCTACCATCAACCTGTGCTTTCTTTGATACTTCCCTCTATTTGGTCATCAGTCCTAGAAACCTTGACATAATTTTGGTTCCTCCTTCTCCACCCACATATAACACATTACCAAGTCCCAGAGTTTCTACTTATAAAATATCCTGTATAATGACCACACCCCACACCTTACCCCCAAGTGTCATTCCACTGTCCCTGGCCTAGCTCACACAATTTCTTCCTTATATTATTGCAACAGTGTTTTCTGAGGCCTAACTCCAGCAGCTAATCTAGACTTTTCATATCCCTAGTGTTGTCTCAAAAAAAACAATACAAGTCAAAGCAGTTAATTCACCTCCTCAAAAATCTTCAACGACCACTCAGGAAGTATAGAATTATTCAAATTCCTTATCATGGCATCCGAGACCTCCTACAGTTTAGACACACTCTATTTTTCAATTTTATCTTCTACTTCCTTTCAACATTACTCCAACACTCTAGTTGCACACAAAAGACCATTCCTAGTCCTTGAGCATATGTCTATGCTTTGGATCATGTTGTTTCTTCAATCTAGGATGCTTTTCTCCTGCTTTCTCCAGCAATCTGAGTCTTTCTCACCCTTAAGTATCGTCTTGAAATGTTTCCCAATTTCTTAGAATTAATCGTTCCTGAATTTTGCTTATCCCTTGCTATGGTTTGAAGGGTTATGTCTCCTCCAAAACTCATACTGAAACTGAACCCCCAATGTAACAGTATTAAGAGGTGGGCCCTTAGGTGGTGATTTTAGTGCTTTATACAGGGGCTTGAGGAGGGGAGTTCATTCTTTCATCTCTTTTGCCATGTGAGGACATAGTATTTGGTCACTCAAGAGGATGCAGCAACAAGGCACCACTTTGGAAGCAGAAAGCAGCCCTCACCGGACACTGAAACTATTGGCGCCTTGGTCTTGGCCTTCTCAGCCTCCAGAACTGAGGAAATAAATTTCTATTATTTATATATTATCCAGTATCAGGTATTTTTTCATAGCAGCATAAATGGCCTAAGACAGAAATTAGTACTGAGAGTGGAGTGCTTATATATAAATACCGGAAAATGTGGAAGCAGTTCTAGAACTGGATAATGGGTAGAGACTGGAAGAATTTGGAGAAGCAGACTAGAAAAAGCCTACATTGCCATGAACGGACCGTAAAGGGCAATTCTAGTGAGAGCCTACAAGAGGGGGGCTATAGACAGGCCCTCCACCTTAGAGATTACATGACTGGTCGTAGTCAGAACGTTGGTAGAAATATGGGCAGTAAAAGCCATTCTGATGAGGTCCCAGATGGAAATGAGGAATATCTTATTGGAAACTGAAGGAAAGGCCATCCTTGTTATAAAGTGGCAAAGAACTTGGCAGAGTTGTGTCTGTGTTCTAGCACTTTGTGTAAGGCAGAACTTAAGAGTGAAGAACTAGGATATTTGGTGTAACAAATATCTGAGCAAAGTGTTGAGGGTGTTGCATGGTTTCTCTTGACTTCTTATAGTAAATATGAGAAGAGAGAAATGAATTAAAGATGGAATTTATAATCAAAAGGGAAGCAGAACTTAAAGATTTGGAAAATTCTCAGCCTGGCCATATAAAACATATATATAAAAAAAACGTGTTCAGGGGAGACCACCAAGAGTGTGGCCAAGTGCCCATTTGATAAGGAGTATCATATTGTGAGCCTGAATCTGAGGGTCAAGTTCAGGCTTATGGTGATTTGTATACTGATTTATCACTTTATATTCTGATTCCTTACAAGTCTGTGGCCATAGTAGACTGGAGGAACATAGGAGAAGCCAGTGAACAAGAGCCCAGGGTTTGTTTGAGCACTAGTTTTCCACTGTTTGCCTGGGATGGAATGTTTAATAATGTCTTTGTTACAATCAAATTTCAGTACATTGAGAACGCTTTATTTCTCCATGGAGTTTGTTAAAATGGGATTTTTCTCACCCACAGAAACACACACAATAATTGTTTGAACATGCATAAATATGTAAAGACACATCAACTTATGCATTTATAAAGCATGTTGAAAAATGTGCCCACCAAGAATTACTACAGGGACATAAAAAAGCATGCTTGTACATTCTTTTTACACAAAGAACACATTGGAGAATAAATTAGCATGGAAAATGGTCTCTTTGAAGGCACAATAACTATTGTTTCCTTATTAAATCCAGTTTTTCAATTAAGTGGAGCCTCGCTGATCCACACTATAGCTGGAAAGTCCCACAGAGAATTTCTGAACTTTGTAGATTAGCAAAATACTATAATTGGAAAAAAAAATCTTAACACAGACTCCAGGAGACTAGAGAAATGACTGTCATTGTGTTTCTTTATTTTGATAACTGGATTTAGTTTTCAATTATTGAAATGCTTTATAATGGATAGTAAACATGCTGTAAACTTTTGTTAAAGTAATAAAAGGATAGAGACAAGGGAATTAATTTATTGAGCACCTACTAAGTACCAGGTACTCATTGAGCTACTAGCTATCTTGTTTGATCCTGACACTACTTCACTATAAGAGCCATGGCTATTATAGTTTTTTTTCTTACCCCTACTACCAACCACCCTCTCCTTGCAAGGAGTCTACCCTATTAACATTGTCCAAACACTACACTGACTCTACTTTCTGTTATTTCTATACAGTAATGTTTGCTTAAACCTATTCTGCATCCTTTACATTTAAATGATATCCCCTAGTGGTAGGAAAACTCAGATCTTCAAAGACAGCAATAAATAATAGCTAATTTATTTATTGAATGTTTACGATGTATCAAAAAGTTCTCAGTACTTTATATGTATTATCTCACTTACCCTCACAGTAACTCTGAAGTAAGTTTCTATTATTACCTGTTTCACAGATAAGGAGACTGGGGCTCAGACTGTCCAGTTAGTCCTGTCAAGTTCAAGAGGGAAACTCAGGCAATCTAACCCTAGAGCCTATACTTTAATCATTACATATAAATAAGTGGGGGTTTTTTGTGTCACGAGGCAAGCAGATTTTGTGAAATGTTCTATTGCAAAAAGGTCCCATAGTTAATTAACCTTGGAGCACTGGATACATAGAAATTTACAAAACTACATAGAAGAGTAAATATTTGAATAATCCTGTTGTAAAGAAATCTGCTTAATGTTGCTTAATCCATTGCGACTCAAATTTTGAACCTTGAAATTTGTTTTTGTGTGGTTTCTAATTACATCTCCCAGAATTAATATCTACGCACAAGACTTTGAGAAAGTCTTCGGAAATGGTCTCTTACCTGTGGCAATGAGAGATTTGGAGGTTCATGGCTGTCCCACAGGACAAATTCAAAAGAATCCTCGAAGATTTCTCCACCAAAGTGACGATAGTAAATGACGCCATTGAACAGATCTCTCTGAAGGAAGCCAGGAACAGGATAGCCTATTGGGTCCACAAAATATCATATACTTTTGTATGAGTCTACCAGGTGTTGGGGTACAATGATATTGGACTCATCTTTAAAATTCTTCTCTGCCTAGTCTGTTATATGCACCCAAGGAATCTGCATTAAATGTTTTAATCAAAGTTTATAAATAGTAAAGAAAAAACTAAAATTGTTACACCTGTCTTAATATATAGAAAAATTAACATTAGAAAAATGTTTTCAAGAAACATAGTCTTACTTGAAATATACAAAGTAACACTATTTACTTGGTCCCTCTTTTGTAAAACTCCTGACCTACCTACTTGAAGAAGTAGTTATAAAATAATTCCAACAAAATGCAAACAAATGTTATTCATGAAATCACTTTACCAATAATCTAGAATAGGCCACACATCTCTTGAGATTTATTTGTTCTATCACCTTGCTTGGCAAACTTAATTTTTTATAGTGCAATGATTACCTGGAGGCTCAGTTCTGGAACTTTCTAGATAAATAGATCAACTTGGATAGATCAACTCAGATAGATCAACTTAACTTCTCTAAGTCTTAGGCTTTCTGTCTATACAATGGGAATAATAATAATATCTTACTTCAGAAACTTGATGTTCACCTTAGTCAAATTCTGACACAATATCAGCACACCCCCAAGGGTGCACAGAAAGTTCCGTATGGAAGAATCAATTCCATTCAAATGAACTTGACTGCACAGAACTCACCTATCAGTCCTGGCCCTGGCTTCTTCATGATCTCTCCAGCCTGTGGGGGCTTTGTGATATTAAAGAAGACGTAGTCATCACTGGAGTCCACGTCGGACGCTCTCAGCATGGAACCCTGGACCATGATGGTCTGCCCCTCCTCCAGTTCAATCACAACGTTGGTTATGAGGAACGGGGGACTATCATCTTTGGGCAAGATGTTGATGGGAAATTTGTGATGGATGCTGTGATGGCCATCAAATATCCTGAAGACCACAAAGTCTTTAGTGGAGTCACTGTCGTCGTGATGATAGCGAACAACTCCCGCCTGAAGGTCAGCCACGGTGAAGAGAAATCCTTTCCCCCCTGATGCAAAGGGTAGAGATGGAACAGGTTGAACAAGGGAGCATAGAGGCAGAAGCTCTGGTCTATGGAGACAAAATATCAGTCAGGAGAAGATGCGAAGGACAATGCAACAGCCCATACTTCCCTCACCTAGAAAAACAAGTCAATTTAGTGGGTTCTGGTATACCACAGATCTAGTTTTGAATATTGGCTCTAACACTTATTAGCTATGTGAACTTGGGCAAGGCATTTAATCTGTGATACTCATCTATAAAACAGGGAGACTAATACTGTGATGGCTAACTTTATCTGTCAACTTGTCTAGGCTAAGAAATGCCCAAGTAACTGATAAACCATTATTTCTGGGAGGTTCTGTGAAGAGGGTGTTTCTGGAAGAGATTAGCACTTGAATTAGTAGACTGGGTAAAGATTGCCCTCACCAGTGTGGGCAGGTATCATCTAATCTGTTGAGGGTCCGAATAGAACAAAAAAGCAAAGGAAAGGCCAATTCTCTCTCTCCTCTGGAGCTGGGACTTCCTTGAACATTAGAGCTCCTGGCTCTTGGGACTTCAGACTTTGGGACTTAAACCAGACACCCTCTCACACTCAATCTGACCCTCAATCCCCTAACCCTGGCCCACCTCCCAACTCCTCCCCACCTCCAGCTTCTCAAGCCTTAACCTTGGACTAGGAGTCACACCATCAACTCCCCTGGTTCTCAGACCTCCAGACTAGGACTGATTACTCCTCGTTCTCCAACAGCATATTATGGAACTTCTCAGCCATATTATATTCCATATTATGAACTTCTCAGTAATTATATAAGCCAATTCCCATAATAAATCTCCTCTTACGTCTATCTCTATACATTCTATTAGTTTGTTTCTCTGGAGAACCCTGAGTAATACAAATACCTACCTCATAATCTATAGCAAGAATGAGAGAACTTAAACACTAGTAAGCCTACAATAAATATTCGTTATTCTTCAACTCATTATCTTCTTATATGGCAGCAGCTCTTAGAGGATTGATCTCAAACCAGCTGCATCATCTGGGAAGTTGGTAGAAATGCAAGTTCTCAGGTCCCACCCTAGACCTCAGAAATTCTGGAGGTGGAACCCAACAATTTGTGTTTTATCAAGCCCTCCAGGAGCATTTCATGCATGCTAAAGTTTGAGAATTACTGGCTTAAAGACCAAGAACTAGAGTTCTAATATCAAATAGACTGGGTTCAAACCCCAGTTCTGCCACTTTCTGGGTGTATAACCTTAGATAAGTCAACTTGTGTAAGTTTCAAGTTATGCTTTTGTAAAATGGTAATAAATATAGTATCTAACTTCATAAAGTTGATATCAGACAAATGAGATAAAGTATGCAGAATGCTTAGCACAGTGTCTGGCACAAAGTAAATGTTTAATAAATGTTAGTACTACTTTCTACCTCCTCTGAGCCTGGAATACCATTGCACTATGGTCTACCACTCCCTGCTTCATTTCTACAGTATTAATAGACATCGCTTCATTTCCTGAAGACTATTACAATTCTTGATAAAAGGTGTATCTCATTACTCTCCTCACAACATATGGCTGTATTTAAAGACCTTAGAGAATAAATGATTAAGCATTTACCTGCCCAGTCGCCACTTTATACTTCTTCCTCACTACCAGAATCCTAGTTTAAGTTGGCATGGCAATATGACCATTTAAAAATACTCAGGTTCCCAGACTCCATGCACCAAGGGGTTGGAGGTAACATAGTTTGGTAAGAAGATAATAAGTGGAAATTGTATTGTGCTCCTGGGAAAACTTGTTAAATAGAGCAAACTTAGATGGCATGGCTTCTTTTACTGTTCTTTCTATTTCTTCCAGCCTTCAAGACATGAAGAAAATAACTCCAATTTTTAAATCACTGTACTTGGGTTTCTCCTACATGCAACTGAACACCACCCATCCTAACTCATACACCTGGGTTTAAACCAGCATCCCAGTATCCTGGGATTAGGTAGGAGAATTTATCATGAATTTAGCATTTTAATTTTTATTTTAGAATCCCCTAATCACAAATGATGATAAGAGGTTTCAGTTTTAAAGTTAGGCAAACTAAGAGGATAATTGAATTAAAGCCTTTGAGTTAATTAAAAGGAATGGATTATTTTATTATAAAGCATACAAATTATTTTTATTAGGTTAGTACTTTGTTAACTATCACACTTTAAATTATAAATTCATTTCTTTTAAACCATGACAACTACTACTAATAACATTATTACTAAAGTATTAAAAACAAAAGTTTTTCTGTTTTTCAATGTATTTCTCTAAAGCAGGGAAATAGTGTCCTCCAACTGGGAAAAAATAATCAGTTAAGGAGTATATTTAGTGGGAGCCCTGCATAGGATCCAGAAAACAAAACTGAGATTTCAATAATGAGCCAAGCACATGGTACTGTTCATAAATGGTTATACGTGGATTTGAGCATTCTAACACAAAAGCTGATGGTTTCAAGATATTCAGATTTTCTGGACATGACACTGTTATTTAGAAATGGGGCACAAGAGCTGCTACATATATCCTATTAAATATGATTTGCTTTTGAAGAAAATGCTTCCTGGGTTCTTTTCTAGGTTACAAAGGTGGATCATTCACCTCTTAATGTAAGCCGTCCATGCTTTAGGCCATCAGCGGTGACTAACCGGACAGCACCAATGTCATCATTGTCTACAATCTGAAACTGTTCCCAAGTGATGGCCCGAGACTGCCCCTCTAGAAGATTCAGACCTACAAGAGAAAGTAAAAAAGTGTCTGGAAAGTTCTGTCACATGCCAACATGCTTGCTTAAAGAAAAAATTAATGAATTTTTCTACTCATGAAACTTTCTGCAAGTTATACCTTCAAAAGCTTTTCAAGAAGCTGGAAAGTAGCTTTTATTCCTATTAAAATTTTTATTTTTAGTACTATTATATTACAACTGGTTCATTATGATATATCCTTTAGAAGTATGATGGTTCCAGAAAATAAGTACTGAAGGAAAGAATAGACGTTACATTCACAATGATCTCTGGTTAAAAGAAGTCCTCGAGGAATTTTTCAAATGCTACATCTAGACATTTTAAAAGGGAAAAAGAATCCAAGGGCTTTTCCTACAATTTATGAGTGCACAGGTAGCCCTCAGGGTGGAGAACGTAAAGTGGGGCGGGTGGTGGAGGTGTTTAATGGTGACAGACATGAAGTGCTCGACGCTTTGCAATGATGTCTGTATTCTAGTGTAGATTCTAACAGGAAGGGATTTTTGTAACTGAAGGAATTAAAATAAAACCTTCTCCTTGGACTCAGCATGCTGGAGGAAATCTGTGGCGAGAGATTTGCTTGTTGGTCAGAGCAGGAAGGATACAGGCCCTGAACTAACCACTCAGGTAAGAGACAGGGAGCTGTAGCGTCATCAAACATTCCCATTACCCGATAGAGCTGGGAGCCAACAGATTGCAGAGAATCTTGAAAAGGAGCAGAGCTTTTTAAAGAAACAAGCTGACAAAATTTAAAGGCAGTGTTCTGGTGGATCTAGTTTATGGCTTCCCCTCAAATCTGCCAGCTTTACTGCCTCCCTGGCCTTGACAAGTTGCCTGCTTTCCAGCTGGAGCAGCCCCATCCCAAAGTTCCCATGGGCTTCAAAACTGTAAAGTCCTCCCGCGACTATTGTCTCATCTTTTGATGCAGCTGCTTACCTCAACTGCCCGCTGGTAGCATGACCTCCCTTGTGACTGCGGGCTGCTAAGACAGACCAGGTATCGCAACTTGGACATGTGGGGAGTTAATATTCAGTGAGGTAAACTTTAATCAAACTTTAACCAAGAAACAGGAAATGGGAACAAACTGACCATTCGGAGATTGTTCACCTTTTTCCCACCCCACTGCCAACTCTTCCCAGACACAGTGGTTCCATCTTCTCCCTGGAGGCATAGGCACTACAGAGCAATCTGCTTTATCTTATTGTAAGGCGGTGACCAGCTCAGCCATACCGCCTTTTTATTTGCTTCTCCCCTTACTCTTGTTTTCAGTATAAGGTTAATATATATGATCTGTCTTAGGGTCTGGTTTCTGGGGAAACTGAGCTAATACGTACAATATATAATAAAAGAAAGAGAGAAAGAGAGAAGGAAGGAAGGAAAGAGAGAGAGAAAGAAAGAAAGAGGGAGGGAGGGAGGAAGGAAGGGAGGAAAGAAAGAAAGAAGGAAGGAAGGAAGGAAGAGAGACGAAGAAAGGAAGGAAGGGAAGGAGGGAGGAGAAACACATACAAGGAATCTCCATGACTGGTAGTGCAGTTTTGAAGCCACAACCACACAGTACAGCTATAAGGCATTGTGGGACCCAGCAGAGAAGCAACCAAGAAGACTAGAAATATATACCGCAAAATATTAACACTGGTCATATCTTCATAATTAATAGTGAATGATTTTAATTTTGTACAATATATTCTCCAAATTTTTGATGATGGCACACATTAAGTTCACAATGAGAAATTATTTTTAAAAGGATTCTGGTGTCCAAAACTTCCAAAATCAGATTTGGAGCTCTCTTAGCAAGCCTGTGTGTCACAGATGACATATACACGTACAGAATACTCCATCTCTATACTCAAGCAATAATCTATGCAACATGTAATTATTATGAAACTTTAGGTTACCAATTCCTTCCTTTCTCTCATTATCCCTCTAACAGAGGTAAAGCGGGACATAGAGCCAGAATTATAAATCAAGGCTACTCAACCTACGTTCCCCATCTTTACTGAAACTCTCATACATACAAAGACATATGTGCATGTGTATATACACATGCACACGCACACGCACACACCCCAAGAGGAAACTTGTTCAGGCTGCCACCTGAGGATTTAAATCAGACACAGATAACTCATATTTTCCCCTTAAGACACCTACCATGGGTGCTTATAGGTATGTTTTAAATGCTATTGATGAGATCAATGAGAAAGGAAAAATCTTCATTTATATTCCACATTTACATCTGATCTAAATACATACATTACATTATGAGCCCACTCAGAATTGAGAGGCAGTACAAAGCCTTTTTCCCTAAAGCAGTTAAAGCTCTTATGTATTTTGCTTTCCATGCAACCCAACACAAAAGTAGGACAATGGATTACAAAGGCTGCACCTTTCTCCAATCCTCTGAACAATTTGAGTTAGAGACTTTTTTTCTCTCAGTCCAACTCTAGCTCAACATCACAAGTAGTCACTTTTTTTTGCTTCATTTAGTTCAAAGGTGTCCTTTGGCTTATTTTCTGCAGAGGAAAGGACTTGGCATCAGGACACAGGAATCCTGGATTTACATTTCTCACCCTGCCACTAGCAATAAACAAAACAAAAACAACTATCTGATGCCCTCATCTGTCTGGGTTTTAGTTGCCTCATGGGTGAATTGGGGGTAAAACTACCTTTCTTTCCCGACCCATCTACTGTCTTGTATTCCCTTTGGGGCTATGTGGCTTGGTGCCTTATACTGAATTTCACCTGTGTTCCAGGATACTCGGGGGGCGTTGGTATCTGCGGTTCTGATGGAGATGTGGACGGCAATAGGTGCACTCCTTTCAAAGAAGAAGTCGAACACCTCCAACTCTACCTGTAAACAAACACATGCGTATGAACCACACACCGACAAGTTACAGCATAAAGTAGCATCAATTCTAGGGGATATCCACAGATGGAGGCAAAAGTGGATTCAGGTTTCTGCTGCTCCCAGATCTCATCTTTGACAACCTGATTTCACTTTTTCAGACTCTAAATCTTGTTCCTTAGTTTATCGGTATTTTCACATTTTCTTCTCCATAAAAGAATTTATTAATCTGAAATTAGCAAATCTGCTGGAGAAGTGTCTCTGCATTTGCTCAGGAGACTGTCTCGGTCCAACATTAACCACTCGAATCTCTCTCAAAGGCGGAGGATCTAGAGCAGTGGTTGATCTTGTCCCCCCAGGGGACGTTGGGGAATGTCAGGAGACATTTTTAGTTTCACAAGTAGGTGTGTGAGAAGGTGCTACTGGCATCTAGTGGGTAGAGGCCAGGGATACCAGCATCCTACCATGCACAGGTCCGCCCCCACAACAAAGAGTTATCTCATCCAAAATGTCAGTGATGCTCCTATTAAGAAACTCTGATCTAGAGGCATTTTTCCCACTAGACATGTTTTTAAATACCTAAATTTTATTTGCTCTCACGAAATCCATAACTAATAGGTAGGGGCTATGTGATAAGTTTTGAACTTTATTATGTGCTATGTAGGTATTGCACCAGATGTTGACAGAGAAGGATGAGGTATGACACAGAAACATGAGGCACACCGCCTACTTTTGAAGAATGTATGGTCCACCAGAGAGGATAATAAGAGAAATAATCAGGCAGCAATATATCAGCAAATACCGAATAACAAAAGAAATCAATTCAAGGCTGTCAAAGCAACAGACTGAAAATGAAATGCTACGTGGGCAGGAGATGCCTTTTTTAGAGGTGTGATGTAAATACGTATTAGGCTGGGCCCTCGGCCCAGGGCTTGCAGCCCGCACGGTCTGAAAAGCACATTGTCTCCACTGAGAAAATTGAGAGTTACCTTCTAACAAAAAAATCACACATTTGCACAGGTTCTGCTTTAAGATTACATTATATAATGGCAGAAAATACACACAGGAAGTAGCCAGAAAAGCGGTGCTCTATTTGTGAGCTCGAGGTAAAACCAGACGTGTAACGAGAAATTACTTCATAACAGGGAAGGCCTGAGAGGCAAGGGCAGGAAAGAAAAAACAGCTGCCACATACTATGATGAAGGGAAAAGAACAAAAGCAAAGGGCAAAGCACAGCATTTATAGTCTAAAGTCTGCCCTTGAGGGTAAATGTGGAAGATGCCTAAATTACATGGAGAACAATTTGGTAACCCCAGGGACGCTCATTTTCCTTAATAAAGCTGAACTCAAGTCTGTATCAATCTGCTCACTTAAAATTCCCAGCCTATTTGAATCAATGCTGGTAGGTCTTTAAGCATATGAAGCGTTATTATGTGTAAGACTGTAACCAGCTGTTCTCCACTCCCATTGAGTACAAACCCAGTAGAAAGAGGCTCAACCTGCAGCAAAAGGGATCTAGATTAGACAGCGGGAGGACTTTCCTGATGGAAAGTGTTCGATAGTGAAATTAGTTATCAAATAAGACTATGGAATCTCCTACCCTGAGTCAGTGTTAACAATTAAAATTAAGGACCTACCCCATAAAAAGCTCTCACAAAAAGGAATAAAAGAATTTATTAATAAAAGAACCATAAAAATACTCATCTCTAACGTCAATGGTCTGTATGATGCAGAAAGGCTACCGAGGGCTATCAGAGTTCTCAAACCCATGAGCCCTGGGCTGAATGTGGCCCTCAGAAATATTTTGTAGCTGGTACTACATGTTTTAAAATTTGTAATTATGTTTTCTATATTTAAAAATTGAAAAATTTTTACAAAAAAATACATAGTTTTGCAAATTCTCTTGACAAATGAGAGCTATAGCAACACTGAGCACATCTGTATTCTCACAGGACAGCAACCAGGCCAAGCTGGGAGGCAGCTGCTTCCTGAGGTGTCAGCTCTTTCTTCAGTTTGGAGTCACCTACCTGGCTCCTCTAGGCATGTAGTTTGCATTCTGATTTACAGAGATTGGTTCTCTTCTGAGGCCAGGATTGTGCAAATGAACCTGAGGATTAACGAAAGGGGCCTCTTAAATAACTCTGTGAATACCAACGAGGCCGGACGCTTTGTCTCACCTCGTAATGTCTCCTCTCAGAGTGGCTGCTGTTTGGTGGCTGATAGGCAATCTGCATGTCACTGAGATCTTTCCAGGTGAATGAGGAGATTGGTCTGGTGTGATCCAACAGGTGAGTCACATAGCCCTGGAGTGGGGCTTTAGTGATGTTGAACACCAGCAAGGGCTTGGGGGTCTCATCTTCTTCGCAGTCCAGAACTGATGTAGTCAAAGAGGTCAGGATGAATTGATCCACTTCCAGGGTAAACATGGCCATGAATGCAGCCCTCGGAATCTGATTCGGAATGCCGGCTCTGATATAGACGGGCAACCACGCACTCTCTGACTTTTGAAGGAGAAAGAAAACATAAGGGAGGAGATAATGATAACAGGAATGAAGCTATATCATACAGGGTTAATAGCATGATGTTTAATATAGCCACAGCCTAGAGGCTTTATCCAGCAGTGATCTGAAACCTGGCCACACATGACAGTCACCTGGGGAGACTGTAACATATACTCATAATCAGGATCCATCTCCAGAGGTTCTCATTTAATTGTGCCAACAAGGGGACCAGAAAACCAGTATTTTTAGAGTTCCTTGGTGACTGTAATATGTAGCCAGGGTTAAGAAGGAAGCACCTATTTTGGCATCAGAAGGAACTGTGCTTATCATTCTATCTCCAGCACTTTTCATTTGTGTGTCTTTATTTTTTTATTTTTTTTAAACAGAGTCCAGTTCTGTTGCCCGAGCTACAGTACAATGGTGTGATCGTAGCTCACTACAACCTCAAATTCCTAGGCTCAAGCAATCCTCCTGCCTCAGCCTCCAGAGTAGCTGGGACTATAGGCGTGCACCACCACACCTGGCTAATTTTTGTGTTTTCTGTAGAGATGGGGTCTCTTTATGTTGCTCAAGCAGGTCTTGAACTCCCGGCCTCAAGTGATCCTTCGGCCTCAAGTGATCCTTCTGCCTCAGCCTCCCAAAGTGTTAGGATTACAGGCGTGAGCCACTGCGCCCAGCCTAATTTGTGGGACTTTAGACAAGTTTCTCCTAAGTCTCATTTTCCTTTCATCTGTAAATGGAAATACGAGACTCCCAAGTACTAAGTGAGAACCAAGTGAAATAGCCTAAGTAAAGCAGTTTCTGGCAAACACCAAAAACCTCCTCTAGCCACTATGCTTACCTCCTTTCATGTGGTTTTAAAGTGTGCAGGAAAAAGACGAAGGAAAAATGTCTTTATAATTCAGTTCTCATGCAACTAAAGGATGGTTTCTCGGTTGTCTAGTTAGTTAAAGACCCTGGGTCTCCGAGTGCGGGGTAGGTATTGGGGATTGCAAGTGACTACTCAGGCTAGGAACGCAACCTCCCAAAGTGAGAGCCATGAATAAGAGACCCCCCCAAAGAAACCATGAAACTGCATCATGAGATCTGAGGTATCAACAAGTGCTGTGGGAAGGGAGAATCCTTACAGCAGTCAATGCTGGCTAGCACAGGATTCCATATATCCTCTTGTTGAGAGAACCAGGCTCAATTATCAAAATCATATTAGTCTAATACTACCTAACACTGGATATTGGACTAGGAGTTGTAATCTATATGTAACAGAATGCTAAAAAGGGAATTCTTCTTGGCTCAGTCTTAACTGAAGTCCAATAAAAGGGATATCAGATTTCAAAGTGAACATAAGACAGATACTATAATATACTGAATTTGCAAAGCAAATTGCCTGGAACTGGTTCCAGACCAGTTTCTCTAAAGAAAGCACAAAAATTAGCCAGGTGTGGTGGTGCACACCTATAGTCCCAGGTAGAATCCTCTCACTCACTTAAGAATATAAAAAGATCGATAGAGGTAAGAGAAAGCGATTTATTTGGAAAGAGGCATGCTGTGCTGAGTCACTTCCCCGACCCTCAACATCACACACTCCCATGAAGCAGGGAGATTGGGGAAATGCTACTTCCCTTGTCTCAGGTGTCAAGAGAGAAGTTTCCTTGAGATCAGCCTTAAAATGTGTTTCTTGCAGGTGGAGTGCGCAGAGGGCTGATGTGGAGCTCCTGCTGGAGGAAGCTAAGTGGCCAGAAGCAGAAGAATAATGACAGCGGTGCTGCAATCAGTCTATCCCTGTTTGTGGCAGCAAGGGACATGTGGGTTTGGGTGCTCCCAGATATGGGCCAAGTCGGACAGGGTGCTGGTCTGGGGTCTTCCTGGACCCTGACCTTTAGAAAGCATCCTTTCAAGGCGAAAAATCCAGCAGCAAAAAGCTGGAGATGGAAATCATATCCTAGGGGCTGCAGGAGAAATTTTAAGTGACCACTCAGGCTAGAAACACATCCTCCCAGGACGGGAGAGCTACGAGTGCGAGACCTCTGCAATGGGGCTCTCCAGAGAAACTCCTGAGACAAAGAAGAGCTTGAAACACCTCCCAGGCTCAGGGAGCATGAAATCTTATTTCATCAGTGCCTGATCAAATAGGATCTGTTTCCAGCATTCCCCCAAAACTCCCCCTGCCACTAGCCTTAAAGTTCAGAAACTAGCTAGAAAGCTCAGAAGAGAGAAGTGCAAGAAAGAAATAGAAAAGAAGACAGTCAATCCCTCCCCTTCTCTTCCCAGTGCATAGTTGACAAAGACAAATGAATGATAGATTGACACACTCCAGGATTTGGATATCTACTCTTCATGTGCCATTGGGGAAAAAGTTATTGGAAGATACATAATTAGAAAACTCAAGATTTAAAAGGACTAGTAAACACTGAGACCAATTAAGTCTAGAGTTAAGTCTAAATAAATATGTTATTTTAAACATGGTAATAAAATGGATACACATGTCAAAAGAGCTTACTTGAAATAAATGACAGATGATAGAAATAATAAGGTATAACAATGGTATGCTAGAACTGAAATTGCAAATTATATAAACAAAGCAATTGCCAGGAGAAACGATCAATTGGATCCATTCTCCCCAGACAGGAAAGAGCCAAGAGACCCCATTTCATTTGTTTACATTGAATATTGTAAATATAGATTGAAGAATATTTTTAAATTCAGAATTAAATCAAAATAAAACATAAAGTGGGATAAAGGATTTCCAAATAAATAACGATAAAAGCAAAGAAAAAAATACCTATCATGCAAGATAATGTTTTCATTAACAAGAAAGCATAAAATAAGATGATAAAAAAGTGTGTATTCATTTTTACCTCAAACATGAATAGTTTACATTTTCTTATTCAAGACAAATATTCTAAAATTCAATGAAAATGTCTAATTATACGTACCTTACAAGAAAGGCACTTAAAATCAAATTATATAGAAAGATTAAAAGTAAAAGGATGATCCAAACTTATCATGTAAGGGAAAGAGCAGAGGGACCACATTAATTTCAGAAGATGAATTCATGGCAAAAACATTAGAATGGACAACGTGGGCAGCTGATATTGATAAAATATATAAGACAAGGATTCTTATAAACAATATTATATTTAATATTGTTCTGGCCAAACCAGTGGGAAATAGAGCAGAAATAAGAGGAATAATTACAGGGGGGAAAAAGGGACAAAATTATCATCATTAGTGAAAGATATAATTATGGTCTTTAAAAGCCCAAAGAATTGAAAATTTCTTAAAATAATTGAATTCAGGAAAGAAGCCAGATAAGAGAAAATTATATCAAAAAATAGCTTGCCTATTTATCATCAATAACCAATGAGAAGATATAATGGGGGAAAGATTCTATTCATAATAGTTTCACAGAAACAAACTGCCTAGGACTGGACTTAATTAATAAGTGTGTTCGATGTACATGAAGGAAACCATAAACTTCACAGACACATATAAAAGAACATTTGCCCAGAGAAAGTGAGGTACCGCATTTCTGGAAGAGAAGGCTCAATATGGTTCATGTTCTATTATTCCAATCCTTCCCCAAATAATTTATAGTTTAATCCAATACTGATAAAAATCCGTAAGGGGCTTTTTTTTTCTGAAACTGACATAAATGACTTAAGTATTTATCTGGAACTAAGACTAGGTGAGAATGACGATGAAAATTTTGAATGAGAGTGATGAGGAAGAACTTGCCTGTAAGACATTAAATTGTATTATAGACCTATTATATTTAGAATCACGTGGCACTGGCTGGCACAACAATAAGTAGGGACAAAAGAGCTAGCCTTGAAATAGTATACATTACATCTTTCTGTACAATAGAAGAATCATCTCAAATCAATGGGAAATAAGTTAATTGTTCAACAAATAGCGTTGAAAATGTGGGCTATTTGGAAAAAACTGTTGCTTGTATTTCACCATATAATAAAATTTATTTCAGGTGGATTAAAAAGGCAACTATAAAGAAGAATACCTTTAAAAAATCTAGAAGAAATTATGGGTGAATGATCATTTAGTCACTTGGTGAGAATGGGCTGTACAACCATAAAAAAAAAACAAAAGAACAAGATACAAAACTTCACATACGGTATAAATTCAATTCCATAAAACAAAACCAACTCTGGCGTGCCTGTCTCCCACCATGTGTGTGTGTGTGCGTGTGTGTGTGTGTGTGTGTGTGTATGTGTCTAAAAATGGTGGAAATACACGTAGTTTTATTTTCTTCTTACTTTGCTTTCTATGTTGTTTAATATTCTCTGCAGTGAGCATATTACTTCTATATTCAGAAACAAATCTATTTTATGACATGCCAAATTAAGTATGGACTAAGTTAATGCTAAATAAAGCAAGAAGGTCAGTTAAAGGGGTAAACTCCCAATAAAACAGATTTTGAAATATAAACAAATAAAGCCCTAACTCAATAATAGTGAGAAAAAGTAAGAAAAGTAAGAAAGAAATACAGCATTAATTTTTTTAATGGATGTAATAAATCATTAAAAGTGAAAGGAATTTTGTGTCAAAACAAACAGAAAACATCTACTAGTTGTCAGCAGACCTAGAGTTTAGGTCCTGGCCCAGCCATAAAACAGCCATGTTACGTGTGGGCAAGAGACAGTGGTTCTTTGGGCCACGACTATACAATAAGAGGCGTGGGCTGAACCCAAACATGGCTGATCATCAGTTTTTTACAGGATGGCTTTTTAAACCAGCAAAATATGCACAGTGCTTACTATGTGCCAGGTTTTGTGCCAAGCGCTTGGTAAGTATTGTCTCATTTAATCCTCCCAGTTACTCTAAGAAGTAAGTGTTATTATTATCATTTTAAGATGAAGAAAATGAAACATAAAGTCCAAAGTCACACAGCTAGTTAAGTAAACATTTTAACCCAGGCAATCTGGGCCCAGCATTTGTGCTCTTAATAGTAACATTAGACTCAGAAATTTATCCTTTAAAAACTCCCAAGTGATTTATTTACCTGATCAATTTGACCAGTCTACCTCAAAGACTTGTACAGATCTCAATTCTAAAATTCTATGATGCTGTTTTATCATTGATGCTGTTTTATCATTTCCTTATCTCTTGTCTTATCAATGTCTTGAGGTAATAATGTTCAGTGTTTGAATGGGCCCCTTAAGAGAAATCCTTGTGAGAAACCAGATTGTGAAAGATGGAGGCTTTTCCAAATGCCATCTTGGATCATCTTCTATCAGCACAAAATTTGAGCTGTTTCAGCAGGTATGTAGTTGCCCCAGTGTCCCAAATAAACAAATTACAAAGTATGTGAATCAACAGAATAGCACATTAAATATTTCATATAAATTGATTCTACTTTCCATCATTATTTTAACATAAAGAGATCAAGAGAAGGAAAGGCAGGAGAATAAAGAGACTGGAAGATGAAAGAGGTCTTTGGAAATCTGTCTCCTTGACAACCTGGCCCTCCATCCCAAAGTCTGGAAGGGTGAAAAATTTGTGACAATCATAAAAGTGGGACTGAGGTTCTCCTCCCTCCTGGTTTCCTGTGGCCTTGCAGAATGGACCCCCTGATTTCAAGAAGGAGAAAAGGAAGCATCAAGGAGAAGGTGTTACGAGAGATCAGACGACAAGCTGAAGAGCGTTGGAGGTGAAGAAGGAAGAAGGTTAGCACGTAACTAGCCCCAGTGCTCCCCAAGTTGCCTCAGTGATGGTAGAGCTAGAAGGAACCAGACGAGGGAAATTACACACTAATATTATATACGAAAGCTACTGTTTTAAGCACTTACTGGAAGAACAAACAAGCCTGCAGTTCCAACGACTCACTGGCAGTTTCACCCACAATAGCACAAGCACCCCATGGAATTGGCTCTGTTACTGTGAATCAGCTGGGGACGCTGACACGGAACCCCAAACTCTACCTTGTACACGATTTTACTCCTGCTATCTGTGAGGTCCAGTCGGATGGAGATATAATCGATGTTGGGCGAAGGGGGAGCCATGTGTTGATAGCGAAGCCTCATCAGCAGGAACTCCTCACAGCTTACTTTCAGACTTCCTATTTTCTTCAGTCCCAGGGGACAGCTTCCACCTGGACACTTCAGTTCTGTTCCCACGTCTAAAATGTACAGCATTGTATTAAGATAGTCAGTTGAACATAACAGTTGTCAAATTTAAAAAGCAATACTGCCTCCCATGGATACTTATTCCTGCTCAAGTCCCCAAGAATACTCATGTGTCCCTACTCATTCACTGAGCGGGTGCTCATTATTCTGAAAGTCTGTAATTTCCTTTAGTGGAAAGCAGTTGACTAGTTGTTTCATCAGGCTCTTGCCCACCACAAGTTACACTGAGATAAAAAATAATAAAATGTGTTTTCTGATGTTTGAACATCTCTGGCCAACAGGCCAGTGGTTCACTAGAGCTTTCTACAGACCAGCTCCCATCTTTTCTTTGCAGCACCAGCTGCCATGTCTCCATTGTCCAATCTCTACTGGACTGTTGTACGCACTGAAATTCTCTCCCTATTGTGCTTACCATACACTCAAATCCTACATATCCTTCTATGTCATAATCTTTTTACTAAACCTTCCGTTACATAGTCTTTGACCACCTGAACCAACCCACTCTCACTCTGAAAATCGTAATTGTCTCTCCAGTAGTCTTCATGTCTCTGTCTAATTGTATTTTTCACTCTTGTATGTATATGGCACTCGTAAGCCACATATTTTTTGAGTCTCATTTCCCTGATGTACAAAATAGATACTCCACATCTTAACCAGATTGTCGTGAAGATGAAATTAGATGATTTATGAACATGCATGTCTTGAACTGTAAACTTCTGTCCAAATTCAAAGTAGTACTGCTATGACTATAATTGTGCCTTGTATTTCCCAGTTTCCCATAGTTCCTAGAAGACTATTATGCCTACAGGAGGTAGGCATATGCTTACACTATTACGTCCAAAATATATTGATTGAGTAAGTAGCAGAAGGAACATTATCTATTAACTCTTCCTGACTTGAACTGTTATTGCTACCTACCAGCTTTACTTGTAACCTGCTCATAACCCAATAATACCTTATAAATATACCAGCTACTCTTAACCACTGCTGCCATTGCTATTACTAATAACAGGTGACAATTAATGAGTACCTACTGTGAACCAGACACCGTGTTAAGCACTTAGTGTGTATAATCTCATTTATGCCCATCCTTACACAAACCTACAGAGCAGCTATTATCCTTTCCCATTTTACAGAGGCTTAGACAGGTTAATAACTAAAATTACATAGGAAATAAACAGCAGAGGCAGTTTTCATAACCAGGTCTTTCTGATTCCAAAGTTCATACTCTTAACCACTAAACAATTTTCAACCAGCTAAAATTTACATTAGTTAAATAGAACTCTTTGTCATGGTGGAAGATGATCAGGTATGGATATTTTTGTCAGTTTTAGTAACACCCAGATAATTATTAAAATATATCATACGGGACTCAGGGAAAAAATTATGCGGCTGATCTCCACGAGGTTCTTCTGGCCAAGACTCCACCAGAACCACCTGGCCATGGGCTGGCAGCCGAGTTCTCACAGGGTCCAGCCTGACCGTGCATTCCAGGCTAGCCATCCTGTCATAATCAAACGTGAGCAGGTTCTTATCAATCGCCCGGGACAGGCCATAGAATTCAGACACCTCCAGCACATTGTTACTCATCCGGATGATGTTACAATCTGGCTCCAGGAGATAGACCCGCAGGATAAAGGTTTCCATGAAGGTGTCTGTTTCAGTAAATCTGCAGAGAACACAGAGCAAAGGCAATATGAATTGGTGCTCAGATACTTCTGATACCTGTGTACTGACTGAGCTTGAAGCTTAGAGATTGGCCTTCCCAAAACGTATGCCTCAGGTTGAGTTTGGATTTTGTTTCATGATCTACTCCCAGACTTTCGGTTCTCTACCCTCCTTCTCTTTGCCTTGGTGTCACCGTGTTTTCCTGCCACTTCCCCCTCCAAACATCTTTCTTTCAACACCTATTCTCAAACTCATCATCCATGCTGATATTTAATGACTGCTGAGACCTCAGGATCTCACATATGTAATTTAAGAGTATCAAGCTCGTGTAATTTATGGATTGAATTTTAATTCAGGACTAAAGGTGTGAATTCTGAAGCATCTTTTTGCTCTTCAGAAACACCACTATGTGGATGGTCATTTACAGTCTAGTCTGGGTGCCCGGCTCAGTGCTTATCATACGAAGGGTATTCAGCAATTGTTACTTCCATTCCCTCCATCCCCTTAGTGACTCCAATCTCCGGGTGTTTACGAAGACCGAAAGAGATTGATCGTCATCCTTTTTGAGGGGAGAAAATCAATGAATGATGACTATGCACCAATAGTGCAGCTTCTAACTGATGTACTTTTATTATGGCCCAGGCCTCATGCTAAACTCTTTACAACAGTATCTCAATTGATCCTTATAAAAACCTATGATAAGCATTGTTAATTCCGTTTTACAGTTGAGGAAACTGAGGCACAGAGAGGTCAAGTAGTTTGCCAAAGGGGCTGGAGAAGATGTAAGAGGGGAATAAACATGCTCCCTGATCTTCCGCCTCCAACTGCTCTGAATATTTTATCTTAAATGTCCTCAAGACCCAGGCAATGGTGGCCCCTCTAAGCCTGCCCTTCACACAGTGCTCTTCCAACCTCCCTGCCTCCTAGAAACTCAAGGAAGGAGTGGGAGTCCCCAGAATTCAATAGGTTTTCCAGCCCTTCCAGGCAAGCTCTTTAAAGTCCGCTTGTTTTTAACTGTCAAGTCTTGGAAAGACCAAATGGCTCTGCATGCTGATTTTATAGCTTCCTAAGAAATTCTTGGGTGCCACTTCATTTTCTGAGGAGAGCATTTTGCTCCTGCCTTTCTTTTGACACTTGTTCTGTGCCATCGTTATCTCTCATCTTTTGCATTGGACTATGAGCACCAAAAGAGTCCATGTGTCTTCATCTTTGTGTTTCTTATGCCCAGCATAGAGCCTGACCTGTACTAGGTGATCATTAGTGTTTATAGAATGATTCCCTGTTCCCATGTCTTCTACAAAAATCTTTTGCATTAGGCTAGTGCTTAAGGGAAATTCACACTAACATATTTTAATCCAATATTCTTAAGAGCAATAGAAACTAAGTAAAGAATAATATAATGACCTACTCCACCTACATTGAGTTCTCAGGTGCCTCTATGAAGTCAGCAATACCACAATCATGAGCTTAAATTTAAAATTAACTTTTATTGGGATAAAATTCATACACCATAAAATTTATCTTTTTAAAGTGTACAAGTCAGTGTTTTTTAGTATATTCAGAAGGTTGTACAACTAACATGGCTATCTAATTGCAGAACATTTTCATTATCTATACTCATTAGTGGTCACCCCCCAACTGCCCTATCTCCAGCCTCTGGCAACCACTAACCTACTTTCTGTCTCTATGGATTTGCCAATTCTATGTATTTCATATAAATAGAACCATACAATAGTAACCTTCGATGTCTAGCTTTTTCCACTTAGCATAATTATTTTCAAGGTTCATCCATATCGTAGCACTTATCGGTGCTTCATTCCTTTTTATGGCTGAATAATATTTCATTGTATGGTCATACCACATTTTATTTATCCATTCATCTGTTGTACTGATGTGACTTTTTGCCTATTATGAATAAAGCTACAATGAACATTCATGTACAAGTTCTTCTGTTAATATAGGTTTTTATTTCTCTTGTGTACACACCTAAGGAGTGGAATTGCTGGCTCATCTGGTCATTCAATGTTTGACTTCATAATTGCTTTTTAAAACATTTTAAATTATTTGATATGTTTAAAAATGGAAGATATTGCACTTATAACTAGCAGCTGGTAATCAAAAAGAAGAATTTCATTGAGTTTGGGATATATTTTCCTCCTAATTCTCATTAAGAATTTGTAGTTTGTAACTACCATTTCCCATCGCAAGTGGTAGGTTGGAACACCAGAGATACCTGTATGAGAATACTAAAGGGAAACAGGATAGGGCTAATAATTTGCCCTCAAAAAAAGCCCCAAGGAAAATGATGCAAGTGGAAATAATTGAAAGTTGGCTACAATTCTTGCCTCACCCACTTGGGTCTCCAGTTTCTATTGACTACTTTCTTGTTTGAAGTCTATTAACTGACCTCCCGATAAGACATACCCACAGAAAAAGCCCTCAAAAGTGCACAGAAGGGTTACCTGGTAGAGAACAAGCCACGCTCCTGTGCTGCTCACCTGTAAAGTCGAAGCTTCACTGTGTCTTCATCAAGAATTGGGCAACCGTTGTGAACGTACTGTACTTCATCGGAAAGGAAATGGCAATCAAAGACCTAGTTCAATAAAGAAATGGATAAATATCTATGAGAAAATTGGCACAAGATTTAATTTTTCCAACAGTAGAGTACTGCCTGGAGAAATCATGGATAGCGATGTGTGTGTGTTTGAGTGTGTGTGTGTGTGTGTGTTTAAGTATGTGTGTGTGTGTGTTTGAGTATGTGTGTGTATTTTAACCACCTCACCTCCACCCTACCCTCACACCCACTCACCATTCTGTTTATACAGCTGTGTCTTGTTTTGAGAATATCTAACTTATGAAAACCAAAGCAGATGAAGCAAAGAAATTAAGGGATGATTACCTCTCTAAAAAATTCTTTTTATGATTATAGTATATTTAAAGCATGGTTGCATTTATCAAAATTTTATTTGCCTCCTTCAGGGGTTCAAAGCAATGGAGTTAGAGAGGTTTTTCTGTGTCTGCATGAAAAGGCATGCATTAACCCACCCACAAACACACTATTCATTTTGTATGTCTTTGTTCTCCTTTTCTTTATTTTATTTTACTTTATTTTATTTATTTCAGAGTATTACAGGGGTTACCCAAAGGAAAAAAATGACATTTTATAAAAAAGACATCTGCACTCAAATGTTCTCCTTCTCTTTCTTTCTTGTCCACATAGCATTTTTATATTCAAAGATGAAGTCAATGGCAGTGGACACTATTGTGGCTGATCAGAGTCAAACATGATCCACAGTTATTTCTTAAACGTTTGCAAAAGACTTCTTACATTAGTTATATAATAGCAGAAATGGCTGATGAGACAAATAAAAATCTAAAGGCAATTGCTCTACTCAAATAAAATTATAAGTAACTGTCTCACCTCATCAGATTTGTTAAGGAAATTGCTGTCATACTTTGGGAACTTTGGTTTTTAAAAGAAGAGTCCTCTCTCCCACCCCTGCCATGACCTTCATTCTGCCCAGTCTGACTTGGGAGAGTTCTAAGAAATCCCCTTGAGATACTCATTCATCTTCATTTGTGTTTTCTGTACCTTTCCACAGCCTCAAGCATTTTCAGACAACACAATCTACTTTATCACTAATACAAATGATTTTCTTTTCCCACAGATATCATTGGTTCCTCTTTTTAATTGACAATTAGGAAGGAGCTAAAGCAAAGACCTTCCCCCTATCATTGACAAATAGTCTTGGTAATAAAGAGACAATCTGCTTTGTTAAAAGAAACATCTGTGTTATGTTTCATAATATGTTTTCCTTTTATAAAAGGCGACAACCGTAATTGTCCATAAATTTACTAACTAAAACAAAGGAGAGCTAAATCCTTTTCTAATTACTGTCTAGCTTTGTTTTTTTCCACTTCAACTGCTTTTCAATTACAATTTATAATTAAATTGTCACACATTCCTAACTCATTACTCACTTTAATGACAGTAAACTGGTTCAAACTAGTGATACTTTGTTACCACCGTATTTCCTAGTCAAGAAAGCAAGCTCAGTGCTAAACGGGGGTGCTTTTCCACTCAGGAACTGCCTTGCTTTGGGCCAGGTGTGCTAAGTGCTGTATGTGAGGGAGTCTCCTCCTAAAACACAAGGAAAACAAATTGCCATTGACCTCATTTAATTGACTATATCCAGAGGGTTATCTAAACAGAAGGTACTGGTGTGCACCAATTGAAATCCCTTTCCAAATATCCAATAGAAAAATGAACCTGTTGGTTCTAAGACAAACTTCGGTAATGAAATGAAAACATTAATTGAACAGATGTTAAACAAAATGTTTTCTGTGCAAATCACATGAAATTGTTCATTACACAGCAGGGTGCTGTTAACACAGTCATGTCGCTAGAAATGGGTTCACATTTCTGGCTTTCAGCTTACTATTAAGCCCTATTAAACAATAATGTTTAGGCTCTGCGTGAGTGTGCACGTGCACACGTGCTTGACTATGCTTAATTTCTAAAACTCCATAACACATAAATCCCTGGGGGAGAGCTGAACCAGCCAGGGATAAAAAGCAAGCACAAATTCAAACAAACAAACAAACAAAACTTACTCGGGAATCTCATTTTTGTTGAAATTATCAGAATAAAAAAATAGGAATGATAACCCGGCAGTTTGAGAAACAAAGTTTTCCCACTTTATAGATTTCTCTATGCCACAAAGTTCTAATATCTGGCAAAAAAAAGTGGTGAAAATGCACATTTTAATGGATTCCTTTACTACAGAAAAAAAATGTAGAAGATATAAACCACATATCTACTTTAGACGATATAGATCAATTTGAGATGTCACGTTTGCCTCTGGAAATACATACACTGAACATTCAGGACAGGGTTCTACTTATTTTTTAATGAGCAGCAGCAGACTAGGGAAGCAGTGTATGGGGGGTGGGGGCTTCCTCAGCAGTCAAGAGTCTCCTAAATCAGCTGGGCACGTTGTTTTTTCTGCTTCATGTTGTCTTTCCAATAACCAGATTTTTGCATTAAAATCAGAGAGTTTGAGGTGGAGATGACTTGAATTCACCCTGATCCTTGTGACCAAATATGTTCTTTACCTAGTTCAAGTCACTTGGATCCCTTTTTGTTCCCCAGTGCCTCAGAGCAGGCCAAACAATCAGGACTATTAAAGCAACACTAAAAATAAATAATGGAGATGATTTCATTACTCTTAGATAGGAGAGAACCGCATATGTTAAGGAGTCAGAGGCTACTTGGGGTGGAGAGAGGGTAGCCCCCAGAGGCTGACTTAGGTAACAATAGACCCTCCTCAAATTGCCTCCTAAACATTTTTGTTTAGGTCATTATTGTGCTATAACATTTTTAAAAGAATCTGGTGACTGGCAGGGCTTTTGTTTTGCTCGGTGGGGTATGGATGCTCGAGGTCCAAACTGGAAGACGGCTTAGACGCTTGGCTTGCCCTTGCAGGCTACCAGTGAGAATCCTGCTTCTCTTCTTCCCCCCAAAATACTCAGCCTGAACAATAAACGTTGAACGATTTCTTTACAATATATTTACTGGAAGGGGTACCAAATTATCAATTCATCAGTCTTTATAAGGCTCCCATGTATAGCAGTACAGCCCTGGGTCCCTACTTGATCAAGGACCCCAGTCCTCTAGGACCAGGGCTCCTATCCTGCTGCCCCTCAGCACTCTGAGGGCGAGCATTTGGCTTCAACCTCAGTCCCTGTAGTTGGGTCTCCATCACCTGCTGCTGCGCTCACTCACATCACCCACCCATTTTTCGTGCACTGGGGCTCCGGTATGAGCAATCCCAGGTCCCTCCTTTTCCCACTCACTGATAAGTGCCGATCAAAATGTATTCAGAGTACAAATAATGTCCAGAAAAAAATGAGAAGTTGCAACTACCACACACTTGGGAATACCACATTTGGGGGCCATTACTGTACTCTAACATTTTCTAGATGCCCATCTGAAGCTCTCTGACAAAAGAAAATGTCACAGGAAACTGGAGGGAGACATTTGGTTACTATTGCATCAGGAACACCCGCAACACGAGACCCCCCACCATAGAATTCTGACATATCTCAGAATTGGTCTGTAACTTGAACTGTGGTAAATGGAATGTCTAGACTTATCAATTTGAGCTAGCATCTCTCTAAGTCTCTTTATTCCCTCTCTATATCTAGTACCACTTTTGAACAATCTCATGGACTATGCTTCTTCAGCCAAATGATAATTTTCATAGTTTAGCAAATAGGAATGGTCCATATTTCCAGAAGCAGCAGCATTCGTGTTGAATAGTCTCAAGATGGTTTGCACCGGGAGCAAAGTTAAACCACACTAGGAACAAGTAATAAAACCAGAAGCAACTTTCTATTATGTACAGGGATTAACTCTTACTTAAAGCAAAAACAACTAATGAAAATATAGACTTTTTAAACCTAGTGAATTAAAAGGTAACTCTTCACTCTGCAAAAGGATTTACCATAGAATATCCTTAATCTCCAAGATTTTGATTAAAGGAAAAAAATTATGCAGAAAGTGAAGTATCTTTGCATCTCTTTTCTACTTTTCTTCCCTTACTCAAGAGAATGTTCAAGTAATGTTAATAGATGAAATGTTTTCATCTATTTCAGGTTTTTCCATGGCTATTCTAAGGTCACAAGTGTGTCACAAAAATGTCTTGAAACCTTGAGCTCTTATCCAAAGGCAGCCTGGCATGGGTGAGATGATTTGGTGCAGGAATAATCCCATAAAGACTGGTCATATCACCCCACACAAGTGATTTCTCACTTCAGACCTTGGAGGGCTGCTTCTGTTGTGTTTCTCTCTCTCTCTCTCTCTCTCTCTCTCTCTCTCTCTCTCTCTCAGAATGACAATGTACCTAAAAATGAGAGATGTGTAATTCTCTTACATTATGCTTTTTCCTGGATGATTAGCTACTCTATAAGGCCAAGCAGCTGGAAGATACACAGATTTTTCTTCAATAAAAGAGGAGAAATTGGAAAGACTTGTTGAAACAGTGAATTAAGAAAAAATACATGCATCTGCATCCATATTCATTTGAACCTGACTTCCTCTACAGGTGTTAGCATAATTAGGATTAAATCCTGTCTGTGACAAGTTTGTAATCTGAAAACAGCCAAGAACATTCAAAAATAGGTTTCACCTCACGTAGAAAAACAATGCAATATTATGCTCGCTACTTTCAACTCCACCATTTCAAATGTGAACATCTTAACTATTCTCACCTTTGTGAGAGGAGACCGTTTTTTTTTTTTTTTGAGACAGAGTCTGGCTCTGTTGTCCTGGCATCAGCCTAGCTCACAGCAACCTCAAACTCCTGGGCTCAAGTGATCCTCTTGTCTCAGCCTCCCAGGTAGCTGGGACTACCTACAGGCATGTGCCACCATGCCCAGCTAATTTTTTCTATATATATATATTTTTTTTTTTTTTAGTTGTCCAGATAATTTCTTTCTATTTTTAGTAGAGACGGGGGTCTCACTCTTGCTCAGGCTGGTCTCGAACTCCTGACCTTGAGCGATCCACCCACCTCCGCCTTCCAGTGCTAGGATTATAGGCATGAGCCACCACGCCCAGCCTTAGAGGAGACCTTTTACATCTCTTTTTCTCTCTCTCTCTCTCTCTCTCTGTCCCCTGCATGCTATCACACACTCACACTCATACACAGCCCTGAACGGAAAAGCTCGATGTGACCTACCTGTGGGGTGAGTTTCCCAACCCTCTGGGTTATTGGCTCATTCATCACCACTTCCACTTTGCAGGCATCTTTCTCTCTGGGAACGGCAAACTTCAGGTCGTCTCCTGACAGGAAGGCGGAGCGGCCCTTCGTCACCCTCACCCCACGGTTAACGCTGATGAAGGTGGGGCTGGCCCAGCCCAGGAGGAGCAGCAGCAGCAGGGCATCCGGGCCCCCCCAACGCAGAAAGGTCATGCTGACAGGGGCCAATGCGTTTCCGTCCACCGGAGAAATCCCTTCAACAAAGGAGGGCTTCTGTGCTCCCTCCTGGAGTGTCAGCTCATAGTCCAAGGGGCAGGCCGAGGGGTCCTGACAACGTGCCCCGAGATCTTAACATGGCCCTTTCCTTTCAAACTCAGACAAGGAGGCCTTTCAGGCGATCCCCAGGCTTTTAATAAAAGTCGCTGATCACTCCTGACAACGCCGGCAAGATTAATGTGCCTCCCAAGTGCTTTTCTAATCCTGCAAATGGGAGAAGGGGTTGGAGGAAAGTGAGAGGGAGACCAAAAGTTTTGTGTGGCTATTCAAAGGACCACTACCGACAAAAGGATCTTTCAACCAGCCTATAATTTCAGCTAAATTAAAAACAAATAAACTAACTTGACCTCCAGGCCCACCTGAAAAGCAATGCAGCCATTTCATTACCCTGCTTCTAGCTCCTGCTTCCGTACCTGACACACCCCATCGGGATGTCAATTGTGTGGTCCAGCAGGAGACAGCCAGCCTTGCTGCCCAAAAGAGCAGCTTTTGGTCCTCTGAGTTCAGAGACAGTTGTTGAGCTCTTTGCTTGTGTTTTCTTACTTGTTAGATGAATACTATATTCTACTTTGCGTCAGAGAGCTGATAGGATTATTTTCACATTGTTTGAAAACATGATTAATGCTAATTCAATAGTCTCCAAATAAGAAAGAAACTTAACGATTTGACGCACTGGGCAAAATTCTAACTTTGCTGGGCAGTGAAGACATTTAACACTTGAGTGGAAATTGGAGAAAATATATCTTTTTTAAAGTGAACATTCAAGCTTTTGTTTATGTGTAAAGGGGACTATGAATCAAGTGGCATAGCTTCAGTACACACAGCTAATGACGCGGTGTATGTGCTTGCATATTTACATTATCTGTAATGCTAATTACATTATCATGTACTCAATTTGCACAAACGGAGTCCTTGTTTCTACTTTAACCACTTGGAATTTCATGATTATTTCTCTGTGTTCCTTAAGAACCGAAAAGATTTTATCCAAAGTAAACTGTATTGAAATATATCCTCAAACTCGAGGTATGATTAGGTGAACAAATGGTGGTTTGTTTTGCCCCCAAAAAAGGCCTTCCACGTTAATAATTTCAATAGATTTCTACACATAATCAATGGATACCAAAATATATGTTTGTCAGAGGTTGTAGACAAAAAGGTCTCTATTATCCACATCTAATGCATTCAAGGAAGACCCATTCCCTCGCCACTGTTTGAAACCTTTCGCTTTTGAGGCAGTGGCTGGCAAAAAAAATCCTGTAGGTTCTTTGTGGTGGACAGACCTTAGGGTGACCCCAATAATTCCAGCTTTCCCTCGAGTGCCAGCACCACCTATAACACTTCCAACCAGCAGAATAAAACAGAGGTGGTGGGTGCCACCCCCACAATTACACTTCATTGTATAGAAGGCTCTCTCAGCAGACTGCAGCTAGAAGTTCTCCCGGTGAACCTGAAGAAGCGAGCCTCCCTGAGTTTACTGCCACAAGGAAATACATTCTGCCAACACTATGAATGAGCTTGGGAGTGGATTCTTCCTAAGTCAAGCCTTTCTCCAGATAAGAACGAAGCCCAGCCAACATCTTGATTGTAGCCTGATGACAACCTGAAGCAGAGAACCCAGCTAAGCCATGATCAGACCTCAGACCAATGGAAACTGTGAGATAATAAATTTGTGTTGTTTTGAGCCACAACATTTGTAGTGATTTATTACACAGCAATGAAAAATTAATAAACTCTTCCTGCCAAATGTATCCCAGAATCCAACTACTTCTTACTACTTCCATTTTTATCTCCCTGGGCCAGGACACCACCAGCTCTGCGGGGTGACTGCAGTAGCACCGCCCTATTTTATCTCCCTGCTTCCACGCTTGCCTCCCCTGTAGGCCTATCTCAGCATACATAGCAGCGGAGAATCCTGTTAAATGTAACTTATGTCATCACTTCTCTGCTCAAAACTTCCAGTGGCATCTCATCTTAGAGTAAAAGCAGAAGCCCTGGTGATGACCTATGAGGCACTGTGACATCTGCTTCTCCCTTATGTCTCTCATCACATCTCTCGCTGACTCCGCCCCAGCCACACTAAAACCTTTGCTTTTCCTCCAAGTCAAGATCGACCTTCTCCCCTCCCCCTCGCTGAAGCTTCCCATCTGCTGCTATCTCTGACACGAACATCCTTCCCCAGATATCCCTCTTCCCCCTCCCCACCCCACTGTCAAGTTTTCCATCAAATGTCACACTTGCAGTGTGGTCACACATGAGTGCCACATTAAAACTGTGTCACTGTCATCCCCTAGCATCCTCTACCCTCCTTCCACCTTATTTTTAATTTGTACTTTATAACCATTAAACATAATATTTAATACATTTGCTTATTTATATTAGTCGTTTTGCCATTTCCCTCATGCAGGTATGCATTTTTTTAATTCATGAATTCATCCCCAAAGCCTAGAACCCAATGCCTGATAGATCAATAAATATTTGTTAAATGAGTGAAAAAATTGGAGAAAATAATGCCCTGACTGTAGGTTAACCAGGAATGTTAATACATCTAAAAAAACAACTGACATCATAGGAACACCAACAGCCATGGATCAGGATATCATGTGAATTCAGTAACTGAGAGTCTATCACAAAAAGGCAGATCACCTTGGGATATATGGACAAGGTTCATTTTCTGTACCCACAACACTGAGGTTGAGAGTCCTGACTCTGGAAAATGCCACACACTGAGACCACCTGATGATCAGCCAATAGCCTTCCCCAGGCAGCACCCAGTCAAACAACAAAAGAAGAAGCGACGTAAAGTCTGAGTTAAAAATCAAAACACATCACTCTCATCATTCCCATGCAACACTGAGAGTCTATGCAACAGAGACAAAAACAGCCTCTACAAGAACACATGAACAGGATGTTGATTGCAGCATTGTTCATAGTGGAAACTGCAAGCAAAGCAAATGTCCATCAACAAGGAAATGGTTAGAGTAGTATTTTATACCATAGAATATAATGAAACCTTTAAAATTTGAATTAGAGATACATCACTCCAATACCTTGGAGGAATTTCTACAAGGTATCATAGAATCAGAAGAAGTAAAATGAAGAAAAGTACGTATGTTGTGCTTCCATTTGGTAAAATATAAAAGCTGCATCTGTGTATTGCGTATATGTACATGGAGACGTATGTTGTGTATAATTATATGGGGATGGAGAAAAATACGGACAGGTAAGCATTAGGTGATGGATAGAGACTATCTGAAAGGGGCAATGCGGTAGGAACAGACAGGAGAAAGAAAAGAAGGGTGCTACGGACTGAATGTTTGTGTCTCCCCCAAATCCATATGTTGAAGCCCTGATCTAAAATATGATGGGATTAGGAGTTGGGGCCTTGGGGAGGTAATTTGGTTTGTGTGAGGTGATGCGGGTAGAGTCCTCATGAAGGAATCCTTATAAGAGGGTGAGGAGACCACAGCACACTCTCTCTATCTCTGCCATGTGAAGATGCAGCAAGAAGGTGTCCCTCTGCTAACCAAGAAGAGGGCCCTCACTAGGAACCAAATCAACAGCACCTTGGTCTTGAACTTCCCAGCCTTCAGAACTGTAAGGAATAAAGTTCTGCTATTTAAGCCACCTTGTCTGTGATAGTTCTGTTATAGCAGCAGACTAAGACAGCAATATTATATTTAAAAAAGGAAAAGAAAAGCAAGCACTCAAAAAATGCAACAACATACAAAAATCATGTACGTGCATTTGTGTAGAATAACACATGTATGTGGGATATAAAGAGAAACTTCAAAACAAATATTATTTTTAAAGGCTTTTTAAAATATGTCTGTAGAGAACTTGAAAATACATATTTTTATGAACAAAAATTTAATGGACAAAAACAATATATTAAGTAATTAAAGACATACCCTCCGACAAAGCCAATGTAGAACAAGCCTATCTTACAGGTAAATCATGTCATTATGTCATCATGTCGTTATGTTGCTTAGCTGAAAATAAATTTAAGAAAATTATCAATATAACTAGTTCTCCAATACCAGCCCATCAAGGTACAAAGGGCAGACTTTGTACAAACTCCTCAGGTCTGGTCCTCCACCTAGTGAGAGGATTATTAATCCCAAATGAAACCAAAGAATGCAGCAAGATGGAGAGGCACCTATGTGATTTCACCAAACAACTATCTCCAAAGGATTGGTCAGCAGTGTGTGTCAGGCTCCACAAGAAGAGTCCTTGACAGAGGTAGGCATAGCATGTGGTCCTGGAATTCTCTTCTCCTACCACCCACTCAGCCAACAGCTGAAACAAATCCCCTTTGAAACCCCACGGAGATCTTGTATTACACAAAGGCATGAAAAACAAGGGCTTTGATCCAGAGTCATGTTCCTGATCTTTGTACCCATTGTGACCCACAGGTCAGCCTGTCTCTAAACTAGCCCCAGCCCCTCACCTTTCACAATAGATCACAGCTTGGTTATCGTCCTACACTTTTAGAGCCAGACCTGAGTATAAAGGATGAATAAATCAATTTCAAGGGAAGGAATTCTATCTTAGAGGCTTTGCCATATTTCACAAATTTGTGTTTAATGACTTCAAATATGTTTTGGTTTAGCACTGCCTTAGTAAGAAAGGCAATGTGGAACAAAATGGAACAACTTAATCAAAATCTTCCATTTCATGTAAGCAATTCTGAACACCAAATAAGCTCCTCTCAGATATTTCAAAAATAGTATAGTAAATATTTCCTTCCTTTCCGTTATGATAACTCGGTAACTCTCAGTATCTACCAGACAGATATTGGAAAAAAGCCAGTCTCACCTTCTTCTACAGAAATAGAAATTTTAACTGGGTATATTGTCACCTAGAACCAAGACTACATTTTAGCTTCTCTCTACAGCTTCTCTTGTAGCTATCTATGGCCATGTGACCAGATTCTGAATGGAATTCAAGAAAAGATGTCACATAATAGCTCTGAGACACCTTCTTTAAGAGGCAGTTATTGTATAACCCTTGTCCCTTTTTTTTTTCTTTTTTTACATCTCCCTCCATCTCATTGCCCAGATGGAGGACGCTGCCTTGCACAGGATAAAGGGGCTATGCCATAAATTGGCAGAGCTGTGAGCTAGAAAGAGCCTGGGTCTCTGGGACATTTGCAAAGCAGACTCACCATACCAGCCCAGTCTTGGGCAGAAAACATAAACTACTTTTCTATTTAACCTGTTATTTGGGGAGTCTTTTGATGACTCACAACTGAACTTTAACTACATCTCTAATAATCACCTTCTTACTCAATTTCTTGTATTAATTTAGGTCATCATCTAAAGATTGGAACTTCCTACCTAATAAATAGCTTATGGGGCAATAGCTCATTTTTCTGTTATGTCATAGTAAACCACTGATTGAGAGATGAGGTCAAAGTCCAAGATCCTGATGTTCATCCACCAGGAAGACACAGGAGAGAAAGAGGAGAAGAGATATTTCTTGGCTTCCTGTGCCACAATATTGTGGAAAGAATAGACTTGAATTCTGAAGATCTGGACTCCAATCCTGATTTTTATGAATATCACTTTCCTCTTTCCAAAATGAGGTCATCCATCCTTCCTCATCCAAAGTTTCCCTGTTAGGCCAAATGAACAAGCTATGTGGAAATATTTCCTTAATTATGAAGCCCACATACATGTAACATTTGAAGTATTATAAAATACTGCAAAGGAATAAGGGAGTAAAGCTTTCTTGGGAAAAAACAGAAATAGCAGGAATTGGGCCTTGGTGAAGGCAAGAAATTTAGGTTAAATAAATGTCAAATAGAGCACTTTTTTGTTTACATTCTAATTGTCTCTTTTTCTTCCTCGTAGTCTGAAGACAGGATGTGTAATAAAAAAATTGAATTTTAATATTTCAAAAGCAACCTGAAGCAACACAATTGGGAGGGGGAAAAAGTAGAAGGGAAATAATTTCTAAATTCAAAATCAAACAAAACTCAAACTTCAATCAACTGAGCCTGGATGAAGGCTGCAGAATTAGGTGCAATAAAGATCAAAAAGAGTATGCTTTATTTGTGTTTTATTTGCATTCTAACTTTCCTCCTGTGTTTTCCTCTTGGTATTGGGAAACACCAAGTATGGGGACATTCCATGGAAAATACTGGTCTGATTTTTTGCTTCAAGAAGGTAGACAGGAGGGGGAAAAGAAAAGGATTTTTGTATGAACAGATAGAGAAAGAGCAAAAAGAAAAATAGAACAAGAACAAAGCAAATCAGGACTCGGAATCAAACAAGATTTCATCGATGATCATGGGGTTTTCATCTCCCCCCAAAATGAGATGGTGGTAATTGTCTCTCATACAAAATTATTCTGTCCAGTGTCAGCCAACATTTACTTGACAACACCCTAATGGGAAGCCTAGCACTTCTTGAGAATTTTATTTTCTTGACCCCACCACGGGGCTAAGTCAGATCCTCAGAATCCATCTGCCCCCAGCTTGCTCTGATTGCTGTTATGGCATCCACGGGGTCAGCAGAATCGTTAGGGGCACACGGAAGTGGAGGTAGAGAGGGCACTTGGCTAAGCTCCTCGAGGAGCTTGTAAACTGACTTTCGGCCACCTCAGACTTAAGCGGATTCTGCAATAGAAACAAATTGTGTCTTCGCTTGCTTTTGTGGTTCAGCTGTTTCTCACCACTTCCAAATCCTCCTGTCACGCCTGCAAATCAGTTCTGCTCACATTGATCATTTTCCCACCATTGCCTTTTTTCTTTATGTAGAAATCATGTATTTTAAGTACATCTGTACAAGCCAATAAAAGTGTGTGAAAATTGTTCTGAAAAGTGGGAAACCACCCTGCTTTGAATTCCTCCTTATAAAAATTCATAAAGGTTTCTTTACCTCAACTTTCTTCCTTGGGAAACTTCCTGAACAGAAGAAAATAGTTTAGTAACATTTCATCTGGTGGAGGGGAGATGTGAGCTCGTATTTATTTCATAATTACACATTCAGTTTAACCATATGAGCATGTATTCTCCATGTTGATACGAACATACTCCTGTCACTAATCTGAGATAATCCATGCACAGCAAGAAAAGAACGGATCCCAGCTGTACTCTGGCCTCTCATTGCAATGGAAATTCTTGGTGGTCAGCCCTGGTGAGAATAATATTTACTTATTCCTCTCTGGAACTTTGCAATGGTAGCTACACAACACAAGGCAGGTGCCTGACCCCTCCTGTGCCCAGCATAAATATCAAGATATCAATAATCTATTGTAGCCTTTTGTTTGCTTTGCTTTGCTTTTTGCAGAACTCATATGTGGCCTGACACTCTTCTCATCAGTGCTGCAGGTAGTTATTACGATTAGATTGCAGATCACATGAGCAGTGGAACTTTCTGTGTTCCCTGGGCCTGGGGCTCTTACTTTCTGATTCACACCTTTATTTCTTTTTAAACTTTTATTCATTTATAATTGAAAAGTAAAAACTGTACATATTTATGGTGTACAACATGATGCTTTGATACGGGTACATATTGTGGAATTGCTAAATCAAGGTAATTAACAGATCTATTATCTCCCTTTCTTGTGGGGAGAACATTTCTAATCTACTCTCTTAGCAATTTTCAAGTATTCAGTACAATATTATTGACTATAGTCCTCATGTTGTACAATAGATCTCCTGAACATGTTCCTCCTGACTAACTTAAATTTTGTGTCCTTTGATCAATATCCCCCAATACTTCCTCCTCCAAGCCCCCAGTAACCACCTTCTATTTTCTTTCTGCTTTTATGAGCTCACCTTTTCCACAGCTTTAGATCTTACAAGTACCCTGAAGTCCTTTAAGAAATAAATTAAACTAATAGAGAACTGGCATTTTAAGTAAAAAAAAAAAAATAGCCAACTCAGGATCAATCCATCCCCACCCACCCAAGCTTAAAGAGATTGTGAAATCCTTGGCTACAAGGGTAAATAAAGTAAGCTGACAAAGATTTTCTAACTCCTACTCCACATTAAAATCTTTCAAATGCCAGTCAGAAGCTAAACTTAGATGTACTTTTAAAATCATTATAATTTTCATACAAATAAATTTCCAGAGTAATTCATATAAATCAAATTGAAAGTTTCAAGCATAAACCTGTAGCTGAATATAATTACCATAGGACAACTGAATTCAAATCACATGTGACATGAATTGATTCACCAAAAAGCAACAAACTGCACATCAAGAGAACTGTGTCCACAGGGGACAATTAGCTGTCTAAACTTAGAGAAAGTAGTTTTCTCCTTTGTATTTTAGTTGAGGAAACCAAGACTTAGTCTTTACCAAGGACTTCAGAACCACTGTCTCCTCTGACCTTAACAACTCCCCGAGGTAGATAGAGAAGTCTAATTGCACTTCCTTAGAAGCAACAAGAAGTGAACATTCTAGTGGCTTGCCTGAGGTCCTGGCATGAGCAGCAGAGCTGCAGGAGAGCAGCCTCGGGCAACCTGGCCAAATGCCCTTTCTCCTCTATCCTGACAACTTCATTCCATTTCCTCCAATTTAGAGCAGTTGTACCAACCCACAAAAAAGCTCTTGGAAGACACAACAAAAAAGCAGATTCTTTTCTTTCAAGAAGCTCATAACCTGTTAGGGAGCTTTAATTGTTCAATGACCCCACAAGGATGGAAAATCTTTATGATCTTGCCAAACATAGGATTTTCAGAGTGAATTCTCTCAGACAAGAAAAATAGAATCATGGAGAAAGAAATAGTTTATGACTTCTAAGATTTTTTTTCCCCTTAACAAACAATTTTTAGTATCCCCTATGTACAAATTTCTTCCCTTGTATTTTGCTTATTAGTACTTTCACTTAGTATATGTGATATTAATAGAAGCACCGGACTATGCTCTGTATATGCATCTTTTCATTTATTTTTCACAACAAACCCACCAATTAGCTTCCATTATTAATATTATTCTAATTTTATAGATAAATAATCAGTGGCTTATAGATGTGATATAATAGTATTAATAAAAACGAACACTTATTAAGTGCTTACTATATGCTGGGTATTGTTCAAAGTGTTTCTTACATTTATTATTATTTAATCCCTACCATGGGTTTAGGAGGTAGACAGTGATTTTATAGATTTGGAAAATGAAGTGCAAAGAGGTTAAATAATTTTCCCAAGGTCATCACCTTGACCTTGTCCTTGCAATTTTTGTGACCCAGTTTTGCCCAACTCCAGGACCCCTGCACTTAACCACTATATTATACTGTTTCACATTACATCCAAAACTTATATTCTTCACAATTGCTTCACTAGCCCCAGGGTCATTTTCCTATAGTATGCAGGAAACTTAACAACTTCCTTTATGGTTCCAGACAGCAATTGACGCCTGTTACAGGAATTAAAGTTTCACCCAGAGGCAATGTTCTCCAAAGGAAATAGTTGTTACTTTAAGAGCAAATAATTAAGGGAAATATCCTGTGTACTAGCATCTTAGTGTCCCAAGGACTTACCCTACAGCGCAGTTTAAAGGCTTCAGGGAAAACAGGGCACTTGGTAATTCTAGTCTATTAAATCAGTAAAATATGTGTCGATTCTGTGTATAAAATTGTGTTTCCTCCTCTCTGCAATTTTTTCTAAACCATAATCTAAATCACATAATGTATGGTTTAGGAAGAACTTCAGATATCCTTCATTTTTAGTTATCAATTTATTTGCTTTTTCTGAAAATAATTTTCTTTTGAGTATAAAAGAAACATTAATTGAAGGGTAAAAATATAGAAACTTATAAAGAAGCAAAAAATACACTTCCCAACACCGAAATAAAACACTCTTAGGCTTTCATAAATATATATATGCACACATATGCATACATACATATACACACACAGTTTTTAAAATTAATTGGAACCATATTACAAAAAGAGTTATGTATCATTCTTTTCTGTTAACATAGCATTCTATTGTAAGCATTTTCTATATTACTAAACATTCCTTGTGATCTCACTTCGAATCTGTGCACTGTATCCACTAGACGGATAATACAGTTGCTATAGTCATTCCACTATTACATTGAAGTAGTTACTATGTCAATAGATTACGATGAAACATCCTTAATTATAAATCAGTCCGTTTCTCTGGTTGTTTTCCTTTTGATAGATTTCTAGAAGTGGAATTGTAAGGCTGGAGGGTGTAAACTTATTTTGAGGCTCTGGAAATACATGCTTTCTGGAAACATGGTACCACTTCACACCCTTCGCATCTTTCCTCACTGATGACATTCAGTATTATCTCCTGTAATCTTTACTCACTTTCTATATGAAATGCTGTATCTGGCGCTGCTTTAATCTGCATTCCTTTATGTGGAAGATTTAGCTTTTTTTCCTTTTTTAAAAAATGTTCATTAGCCATTGTATACTCTCTTCCAAGAGCTCCTTCATTTGCAGAAGAAAGGAAGGCCCCAGGGCAGTTAAGTGTCTACTAAGACTACACTGCTAGCTGGAAACCAAGCCTAGATTAGAACCTCCATTCTGATACCCAGCCCTGCACTGTGTCCATTATCCCAGGCGGATTCCTTAAATCACAGATGCTCAATCCAGAAATATTCCTTTCAGCTTTTTCTTCCCAGATCTTCAGGAAGCACTGACAGACTCAGAACTAGGGAGAGGGAGCCCTCTCTCAGGCTATGCATCATGACTGGAGGGGAAAGAAAAACCCTTTCCTTCTACCAATCTTAGGTTCATTGGCTGGAGCCTTATAAGTTAGACTGAAAAAAAGACATATTAACAAGGGAAAAACATACCAATTTATGGAATAAAAGTGTCACATGACATAGGAGCCCTCGTGAGGAAATGAAGACAAGAAGAAACATAAGCACAAACGCTTTTATACTAAGTTTGATAAAGAGTGGAAAGTTGTGAGAAATGTGAGAAGTCAAAGGAGTATGAGCTAAGGGTAGTAAACTGGGGGAAATTTAGCAAGGCCTTGTTCAGATTCCTCTCCGTTTCCCTCTGCTTTTGGATGGAAGGATCCTCCTTTCCTCTGAGTATAGGGAAGGCATTTCTCAAATGAGGGTATTGGGATCTGCTGTTTCAGGAGGTCAGAGACTTAAAAGCACCTGCTATTTCTCAAATTCCTTTGGCTTAAAATACTCAATATGCAAAGGCACCCTGTTTTGGCATAGTGTGTTCTGAATCCCATTATGACCAAGGTTGCAAAGACAGACAGACCTTTCACTACTACACGAACTCCTTTCCTTACGTTATCAACAGATCAGTCTACCACGCCATGTTTTGCAAATTGCGCTTCTGAAAATGCACACTTTGGAGATGTTAAAAGTTTCCTACAAAAAAGTCTTCTATATCCAAATATGTTTGAAACACAGGATGCTAAAATCTCCTTTTGAAGATTCACAACATAATAGCTTATTAAAGGCTCTAAGAAGTCCTGTGGAAAGGAAACTTTTTAAGCCTAAAATCTGCAAACTTATAGAAAACTTTTTTTGTTCTTTGTTACAAAAAACCCAGGTTCTTTGAGACATCATTCAAGAGACACTAGGTTAGAGAATTAAAACGATTGAAATGTAGGATGGCCAGATGACATCTACAAAATTTCTGGTCATGCCTGATAAACTCATACTTAACGAGTCTACATCAGAAACCCAAATTCCAGGCTGTCCTTTGGAAACCAGACACCTGGCCAGTCTCTACAGAGGCCTTCTACTAAAACTACCTTCAAAGGCAGAGAAAACTGATTGCAGAAGAAAAAAATTGTGCCCCCAACTTACAGTTCTGTTTTTAATGACTGTGAAAACTTAAACCATCAAAAGCATTTCCCTGAAGATTAGTAAGGAAGTAGCCATAATTTAAATTTGTTTGGCTTTCAGCCAGAGGGTTACATAACATAAATTTTCACAACAGTCTGCTTTAATTGAATAACTACAACAGAATGAAAACCATTCACTCACATTCACTGTGGTCGACTATACCCCATTCTTTATCTGGGACTTACTACAGGTATGTACCCAAATTCACACCTACAGCCTTCCCCACCAGAATCAACTCTGATTCAAATTGATTTTCCTTTTTTTGAGTGAATTCTGTATTTCTTAATTTACAATGAAACACCAAATTGTCCAAAAGTGAGATTCTGTTTAAATTCACATTAAATCATGTTCAAGAATTCATCTTTGAGACCAATCCCACTTTCAGAATACAACCTGATTCTTTGTTTGAATATGACATATTCATTTGTTCATTCATTGTACAATTATTAAGTACCCACTCTGGGACAAGTGCTATACTAAGTGCTAGGATTACAAAGAAAAAAAAAGACCAAAAATATTCTTTTTGTTGAGACAGGGTCTCGCTCTGTTGCCCAGGCTAGAGTGCAGTGGTGTGGTCGTAGCTCACTGCAACCTCAAACTCCTGGGCTCAAGCAATCCACCTGCCTCAGCCTCCTAAGTAGGTGGGACTACAGGCCCGCAACACCATGCCTGGCTAATTTTTCTATTTTTTGTAGAGATGCGGGAAATTCTTACCCTTAGAGAGTTTGTAGTGTAATTCAGAAAGATAAACATATAAACTAATGATTCAAATCGTGCGGTAAATGCAATAATGGTGGGATGCATTGTGTGCTACAGGAATGAATAGCAGCATTTGACTCAAGCTAGGCCTAGGGGATGCTTTCTAGAAGGGGAGATAGTTAAATTTGAAAGCATCTATAGGATTTAGAAAGGTAAAAAGGGGAACAAAAGGCATGCTTGTAGATGGAGAGAAAGAACGTGGCATAGTCTAAGAATCGGCAAGTAGATGTTACATCAGAAGAGTTTTTGTGAGAAAAGGTAGAGAGGCACTGTGCAAATAAATGTTAAGAAAGAGGTAACCCTATCTTTGAGAGATTGATGTCTTTGTGGGAGAAAGATTTATAATCAGGTACTTTACAACACGAAATGGTATTTGCTGTGATAGCATACGAGCAAAATGCTTTAATGATTCCCTCAAACACATTAGTATACACTTAAAGAAACTTCCACTATTCAGGTTGAAACACTTCATTGTGAAAAAAAGAGTGCTCAGACATTCAAAAATAAACCACCCAGCACTGCTCCTCAAGCTGTGCTGTGTAACCCTGACCATCTTACTTGCACGCCATAGCTAATGATGAAACTCAAACTCACAGATGTCTGGAGCAGAAAAGAGAACAACCGCCACAAATATTTTTGTTATGAGATCTGTTAAAAAGAAACTGCTTTTGGTGACCTAAGGAACTTGGTGATAAATGACAAAAAGTGCAATGTCGTTTGAGCCTAAGTCACAGCAAAAAAATCCTAGAATTCTAGACCTAGAAGGAGCTTTTCCAAATATAATAGGCATGTACTACACACTTACTTTGTGCCTGGCACTTTTTTAACTCATTTAATCTTCACAACAAGGTATAGAGTAGATTATATTATCATTCCCATTTTGCAGCTAAGGAAACAGACAAATAATTTATCCAAGGCAAATGCTAATAAATAGCATAGCTGGGATTCCAACTCCAGTAGACAGATGCTTGAAACTCATGCTCTGTGCTCTAGCACAGGGTGATCAAGATAAGGAAATGGGGACCAAAGATGCTAAGTGATTTGTCAAAGGTTAGGCAATTGGTTGGACCTGCTACATTATCCATTAATGCAAGCAGAGTGTGGAAAGTAAAGCACAATATTGTATACTGAGATGTAGTAAAGTAAAAAAAAAAAAAAAAAAATGCATTGCTTAAGACCAACAGGCTGGATGGCTCATGCCTGTAATCCCAGTACTTTGGGAGGTTAAGGCAGGAGGGTCACTTGAGGCCAGAAATTCAAGACCAGCCTGGGCAACATAGTGAGGCCCCATCTCTACAAAAACTAAATAAATAAATTAGTCAACCATGGTGGCACATGACTCTAGTCCCAACTACTCAGGAGGCTGAGGCAGGAGGATCTCTTGAGCTCAGGAGTTTGAGGCTGAAGTGAGCTACGATCACACCACTGCATTCTAGCCTGGGCAACAGAGCAAAACACAGGCTCATTAAAAACAAACAAAAAAAAGAACAAACAAAGAAACTTAACAGGACTCTAATGAGAGTCTTAATGTTTTTCCTTGCTGACGATCTTAGCAAACTTTTGACGTGTTCAGCTCTGACCTACGTATCACTTTTTTTTAATTACAACTTTTCTTTTTTACAAATAGCTTTGTAAATAATTTTCTGATTCCACAGTACTGAGAAAAAGAGGCGAGAGGGTTTAATTCTCCGATGCAGGACTGGACCGGAAGTGAAAGCGCAGAGGCCAGGCTGTTAATCGGACCCACCAGACCTGTGCACCTATCTTGGTTCTACTGTTTCCTTGAGCAAGCTCCTTATTCTTCCTTGGGCTCTGTTTCCTCATCTATAAAATGAAGACAATAATGGATACCTTTCAGGGTTGTTAAAATAGTTCAATGTGATATGCACACACACAGCATGGTACAGCCTAAGTTAGCTCCCTGCCTGCCCCTTCTACCCCAGGCCTGCTGAAGGAAGCTTTTTCTAAAACTAATTTCAAAAGTTACTACTGTAATGGTGAATACATGTCATTAAACATTTGTCAAAACCCACAGAATGTACAATACGAAGAGTGAGCCCCACTATAAACTATGGGCTTTAGCTCTAATAATTGGTCCATCTGTTGTAACAAATGTACCACACTATGCAAGACATGGCTACTGGGGGACTCTGGGGCTGGAGGCGAGGTGTACTGGCACTCTGGACTTCCCGCTCGATTTTCTTATAAAACTGCTCAAATATTAAACTTATTAATTTACAAAAATTCATTAGTTGAGCCATCCTTTGACATGCCTCAAGATTTACGTTGAATTGACTCTCCTGTGACACCCAGCGGAGCTAGAAAATTTTCTCCAGAGCAGCGCAGGACCGTTAGCAACAAAAAAGAAAAAAGGCAAACCATGGTGAGCTCTTGCTTATCACACTTCCTGGTGTTTGGGGACTGAGCATGGTCTCAGCAGGCTTGACAGTTTTGTCCTTTCTGGGGATCTGCATATCCACAGCTACTCAAATGCCACTCAGGTGGCACACAGGGCACTCCTCCATGTTGAGACCCCACGTGTGAATGCGCACCCGTGCCAGCGCCAGCCTTAGTCCTGCTGCAAATGCCTGAGTCCCTGACGCAGTTCTGGCTCGCTGAGCTTAATGGCATTAAGAAAAGCGAAACTCGATCTGCTTACTTTGGCAGAATTTGGGGTGGGCTGTGGAGGGGTGGGGGTGGGAGGGTGTTCTCAGGCAGTGGGATTAGAAATGCTTCAAGCACTTGTTCAAAAGCAAAATCTCCATAAACATCACCAGGCCTCAAATAAAGTATCTGAAAGTATGATTATATGTCTTATTGTTGGGTAAATATGAGGAGGAGGATATAGCAATGTAGAAGAATGACATCGTGTAAGAACTGCAAACACCAATAAGTCAGAGAAACATTTTTAAAGAGAAAAAAATATGGAGCACACAGGTAGTCTTGGCTAAAACATTTTCTTAGAGTCTCCAAGACACAAATACGCTAGATTCAAAATGTTGGTTTGCAGGTAATTTGTCTAGAAGTGGAAACATATTTCCTCAAGGCACAATGTCCCTGGGCACCACAGAAATTCATCATGGTGGAAGATATTTCTGTGGAAAAACATGCTGTTGTATCTGTCCTTTAGAGTGTTGGCCAAAGGTGGTGAGACTGCTTTACTTGGTTTTGCTCAGTTCAACGCACCAAATTCTAGGGCACATTTATCGTTTTTACACAGACGTCAGTGTGAATGGTGCCCCTGGAGTTGTGCAACGTGGGGCTGACTCCCATGGCCTGGGGAAAAGTCCTGTCTGCAAAATAAACCTCACTCTCACAGCTTCACACCTTCCCTCTGCCTTGGAAGGAAGCAAACAGTCCTCTCGAGAGCCTAGGAGGGTCTGAGCTATTAATGGCACTGGGAAACACACTAAGATGAGAGAGTTGCTCCTAATGCCACCCTTAAACTAGTGAGTCCCCTGTCTAGCTTCACATTCCCATCACCCAAGCACCACTCCCGGATTTTCTGATTTACTTTGTCAGAGTGGCTCCAGGCATCCGAATTTAAAAGTACTCCAGGAGCAACCAGGATTGAGATCGAGTGCTGTAAATAACCATACTTTATTTTCTTCTCCTCCAAGTATAAAATGAGGTAAAAGAGGTTTAGTGCCCAGAGACTGAAGTTAGGTTCTTTGGGATGTCTGCAAACCCATCAGACACGGTACGTCTGTCGGTCAGTGTGGAGCCAGGCGTTGGGACAAGGGCTGAGGACACTACCACCAAGATCAGTGCCAGGAAGAGCCTGGGAGCAGGACCCAGTGCGGAGGTGGTCGGGGGAGGTCTGGGGAAGCGGAGGGGGAGATAGAATGGCCCTAGACAGAGAGGGTCTGGCACTTAGGGTACAGAAATGCATGCAACTCCAAGTGAGGCATGATGAGGGAACTTTTCATCGACAGCCTAGCTAGGACAGCTATCCCTAGGAAGCCAGTCACATGTGTGAGATGTACATACAATAGTCAGTGGCTTCCTGCATTAGTAAAATTTTCAGAAAGGAAGCAAAGTCTGAAATGCAAGAAATAACATAAAGTTTAATTAGTAAAATTTTGTACTACCACCGGTTTCTGTTGCATTTTAACTTTTTCCCTTGCTGTGAATCTTTAGAGACAAAGGTGTATATATACACCATAGCAATAAATTTTATTACTCACAGGCTAATGCTTTTCCACTCGTTCTTTTTCATAATATGATATTTCAAGATGAGATGGAAATGGGTATTTTGATTTAGGCAGGAAGTAACAGATTTCCCTAAAATTATTACCTGCAAACTCATAATTGATCAGACTAGAATATTTGAGGCTATCTGCTTAATCATCTGCTGCAAAGCACAAAAATTCAGACCTTCTGATCTGTAAATTAAAACTCTCTCGCATCATTCCAAAGTGTAATTCCCCTCTGTGTTCCTAATATACCAATTACTTCTTATCAATTCTTCAGTGAAACACTGACCATTATCCGATTCCTCTTATAACAATCCCTAACATGTTCATGGACCTCGATCTTGTCCATTTATGTCCATCTCACTGTCTCAGCCTTCTGTTTGGGTCAAACAATCTGTCTCTTTCTACTCAATAACAAAAAACAAAAATTCAGTCTTTTGAAGGAAAAAAAGGAGTCAATTCCTTTTTCTAAAACAAAAGGTATATTTTTTTACATAAAGAGAAAACATGATAATAATGCATAACACGTCATAGTCTTTAGCTCAAGCATCCCTTTGTAGGTAGATCTCATTTACACATATAAACTAAGGATAAGCACTTTGACTACATTGTTTATTTTTTGAACACTTTGTTGTCCGTGGAAAGAACCTCAACCTACAATATACGTTATTTAGACTTTCTCAGCCTTGAATTCATCAACTGTACAGTGAGGATTTGTAATATTGACTTCACAGGGTTGTTGTAAAGATAGTTTTTATTGTTGTTGTTTTAAATTAATAGAGAAATTCAACTGCCATCACTCCTGGCACATGTGCTTCTTACCATGGCATTGTCTTATACTCTTGATTTCAGATCTCCCTGGCCACAGAGCTAACAATTCAGAGATGAGGCCCTAAGCGTTGGGCAGTGGCTGCGAGCCTGCTGTGGAACACCGTGTGATTCTGCCCATGTCTCCATCCGCTCACACGGTTGTCATCATTTGCCATTCTTAACACAGGCAAACACTAAGGTGGGGAAGGGATACTTGAGGACCCCAGAGTCCCCACCAGTGAGTCCAATAGCCTGTCATCTGCATGCACCATAAGGGGCCTGCCACCAAAGCAATTTATGAAGCCACAGATCAGGAAATGTCTCTTTATCAAGAGTAATGGAAGACCAGTAATTCCCAATAAAGCAATTCAGCAGCAATCATTGCGTCTCTAATGTGAAATGGTACACGTGGCACACTGTTCCCTCCTAGCTCGGGCAGTTGAGTCAGCACCAAACGGGCTTAACATGAGGAAGATAAAATGGGTTCCATCAGGGGTTTTTGAAAAAATCTATAAAAGTGCAAAGCTAGTCCTCGGTCTCGCCTGTAGAAGTTTCCCTGTCGCCCTATCCTGCAGCCAAACTCTAAGTCCAGAGTGTATTGTAAACTGATTTTTAATGTGGGTTTATGTGGCTACAGGTTTTATTCTATTTCCTTTTGCTGTAGTAATGCCTTAGTAATGCCTAACTAATACCAAAAGGAGGTCTTGATATGATTGCATGGTCAACAGGATTAAGAATAGGATATAAAATGCAATGTTAAACTCTTTGACTGCTATTTAATGTAGCCAAATGGCCATTCGACTCTTGTTCTCCTCCTACCGATAAATCACCTTCAAATAACCTTTTAATCACCAATCATTACCTCCAGCAGCAGCAATATTTTGACCGTTCCAAAACTTCTAAGGGCTTGAGACAGTGACTGTTTTTCAATATTTAAGTAAAACCATTTTTATAAAAAGCTGTGTGGTTTCATTCGGATCTAACGTGTGAACATAGGCAGAGCTTAGTAAGAGAGGTCACCATCATTGAGGAGATTAAAGTTGCCGAGCTATGACATTTGGCTAGAAGGACACTGATTTTCTTAAACCAAAGAAAATATTAAAAGAAAAGAAAAAGAAAGTAAGAATAATGAAAGATGAGGAAAGCAAAAAGCAATTGTGTCTGTAATTTGAAATGGACTGTTGATGCCTTGACTGCTGGGGAACAGTGGGTCATTACATCCCATTGCATTAAATGACAATGAATTCGTGTTAAAGGGGGCTATTTTATATTGCCAGGAATGTCTTTGTTTCCACCCTTACTGAAATCCATCCCTCATGGATGCCCTAAGATGTGATGCCTCCTCCCGGATGCCCTAAGATGTGATCGCTCCATTTGGAAAGATTCCCTTCCTGCCACTGCAAAAGAATCATATTTGAGTTAAACCCCTCACAGGGCATTCGTCACATCCCACCTGGTGATGTATCTATTTAGTTATGTGTTTTGAAGGTAGGAGACCAAAATTGTCTGTTGCATGCAGTATGCTTTCAATATATGTATCAATAAATGAAATCAGCAATTACTGCGCCTTTAGCATTCTTGTCAAAACAAAAACACCAACACACATTAATATAATTGAGCTCTTCTCATTAAAACGTAGACATTTCTATGATTCTGGGTTCTAGAAACTAGTGAACTAGTACTACTTTGTTTAAAAAAAGAATAAAAGAGAGGTTTGGGGACATCATTTCTCTCATTGAAAACATCTAGAGCTGGGCCCCATAGCTCTGTTTCTGGTTCTCTCTGGTTAAATATTTTTCTAAATCTTTAAACAAAGATATAGAAGACAAGCGTATCCAATTCACAGACAGCACAAATCCAAGAGGGTTAACTATTATCACTGAGGACACAATTAAGATTCACAGCCTTGATAATCGGAGGCTGGAATGACACACTCAAGCCAGTAAATTAGCTTTCAATAAGCAATAATGTGTAACTCTCTATTTCCAAAAATCCATTGCATATGTACGGAAAAGAGTAGATCTGCTTTGGCAGGAGTTAAAAAGAAAGTCTGTCTCCAGATATTTGAAGGAGGAGTGACTTCACTCTGTGGTTCTAGGATGCAGAACCAGGGAGAATGTGTGGAAGCCTCAACTCGCTTTTGGAAGGAAGTTTCCCTCAGTGCTATGTAATAATGGTAAGAGCTGAGGTATAAACACAAAACAGGGTTCTTTGTTTCAGGAAGGAGGTGTGCATTAGGTATTTTTTGGGGTCCCTTTGAACTGTGAGACTGGATTTCCCTTAACAACTATCCCCTGCCCATCTCTCCATCCTCTCTGTGCGTGAATCTCCTTGCCATTGATTGACATGCTAGTCAAGCTGGACTTCTTCCCTTCATTAAACTCACCGCCCTGCCCACCCAGGCTTCTAAGCCTCTGCATATTTTGTCCATGCTGGTTCAGCTGCCGTGAATGTACTTTTCCTACTCCCACCAACCACCCCATTTCCCTGGCTAAATTCTACCCATCCTTCAGGTCTCAATCTCCTAGCCCAGTTTTATCTGGTAGAATCCTGCAACCCACCTTGCCATATGTTGCACACCTACAGGCATTTTATTATTTATTTCAGCCATTTAAAAGCAATGGCTGCCCTCCTTCCTGGTCTGTAAGCTCCCTGAAGAAAAACCATGACTGTTTTGCTCACCCAAGTTTCTCCAGTGCTGGCTGTTGAGTCTTGCACAGAGAAGCTCAAGAAATATCATTTGAGTGACTAACCCCAATGCAACCATCAGGCCTCTAAGAATAAATGGTGGAAGAGAGAGAGCATGTGCTCCTCCACATGTTTGAAAGATTATGTCCTTCCTTTGGTGATAGTTCATAGGCTTACCATGGTGCAACCCCAGAGTTTCAAATTCTCCAACAAATACTTCCCCCTGAGATTGGGCCCTCTGATACAATAGAGCAAAATCCTGAGAAAAACAAAATGAGTCATCTTATTATGTATTTATCCAAAACAGCTATAAAAGTCTCTGATTCTTAGAGGGTCAGGAAGAGATGAGGAAAAAATGATTTTCACATTGCCCTTGATCACTCCATACTAATCACTTTGGTGGTCTATAAGCTGACGGTCTGTTCCAGGCTTCCAGTCTATGAGAAAGAATCAAGTGAGAGCAAGGCTGTGGATTAGAGTTAAAGGCCAGGCAGTGGTGAGTTGAGATCTGTTCTGCCCAGTCAGTGGGATGTGGAGTAAGGCTTTATTTCTTATTTCTTTTTTATTTTCACCTGTAAATTAAGTAGCTTGCCACATGTTGACTTCTTCCCAGCCTTCACACTTGTATTCGCCCTCTCCCAAAGAAGAAACACTTGTCCTACACCATGCACAAACATCTAGTGAGGTGAGTATCAATACCCTCATTTTACTCGCGAGGAAACTGGCTAAGAAACTTGGCCAGCATTACAGAACCAAAGAATGTTGCAGCCTAGGATTAGAACTCAGTTAAAATTTATTCAAAGGCCATTTTTTTCCTACTACACCTGTTTTAACATTCAGGTCTTGTATCAATGCTACCTTTGGTTTCAAAACAATCAGTATTGGATAAAATAGAAACATCTACCATGTTATAACAAAGGGGAAATTTTTTATATAAAACGGAATTAAAGTATTGTTATTGGGTTGTTGCATTATTGTTTTTCTAAGGAGTAGAATCACTTACCAAAAAAACAAATCTGGGGTACGAAAGGGATTTGATAGGAAACACCTACAATTTGTAAACATTTGGGTGAGATTTCATACGAGGAATTCTATCCTTTCTGAAATTTTTCTAACTTTACAGTGGTTTTGGTTTATAACTTACAAACTGAAGAATGTTTGTGCTAACAAGAAATGTAGGCCTTGGAATGAAGATACCATGCCACTAAGTGTGACCTCATGAGACAAAGTTGTGGCTTATTTGTTTTAAGAGAATAACGCGAGGGAACATTTATAAGGACAGAGCAGCTGATAACGCTTGATAGAACGCAGAGATGAATCCCAGGGAGATAAAGAGTGCAGAGATGAGTCCCAGGGAGACAGAACACCCAGGTCCTGGAGTGTTTATCTGCCCTCTGTCACTAGGGAGCCAGATAAGAAAGTTCCAAGGATAAAGTTGAGAGTGAAGAGTGACATGCAATCTTAGCAGCCTTTGGATGATGCACAAAAGGAGAATTTTGGGTATCATCTTTTAATACACATTTTCCCCAAATACCACCAACCCCATAAATAGGCAGGTGTAAACTATTTTTGTCTTCTCCTGTAAAAACTTACCAAGGAGAGGCAAAAAACATTTGGTTTAAAATATCCTAACTTTGCAAGATCCCTGTACTCATTTCCCATCCAAACATATCTTCAGACAGCTGCAGGCTACGTTTGTCAGAAAAGCACATAGACCACAGCTATAATTTCTTATCTTGATGGCCAAGTTTTAGAGCCCTTCAAAATGGTGCCCCAGTCACCACAGTAAGAGACGCTACATTAGAGACAAAATACATAATAGTACAGACAAGAATTCATTAGGGAGTGGGGGTTTTGTTTGGTTTTGTTTTTTGTTTTTCCCAGCCCCTCAAACTTCTCTGATCCTCTCACCTGGTAGCACAAAAGTCATTGAATTCCTTGAATGAAAGGGTCAGGTTGCAAGCTGTGCTTGTAGGGAAGCTGCCAAGCCCTGTTCAGACCACCCAGCTCTCCAAAGGAGCAGCAACATCAGATTCAGACAAGATAAGAGGCTGCCCTCCCATGTAACCCAGCCCAGGGAAACAGCCTTTCTGGAGAGTTACAGGAACCTGTTGTGAAGAATGGCTGTGTACTTTGAAAAGGTCGAGTTTTTCTAACTCAATATACCAGTGGTTATGATCCTTTTTGACAGAAAGAAATATATTTGAAAATTTTTGAAGAAAAGCAGTAAGTCATATTTTTGTGCCTATTGTTAACATAAATGCTGAAAAGCTCCCGTACCCCATATCTGCATTTAGGAGACTGAGTCATATCCAATGTCAGAATATCAGAGCTAGAAAGGTACCAAAACTCATTTAATTCAACTTATTTGGCTGATGGAGAAAGTGAAGCTTAGGGGGATTGGGTGGCTTATCTAAGATTGGTCAGCAACAGCTAAGATCTGAAATGCCACGAGAACCAGAACCCTGCACGCACTATTCACACTGGCCATTTGGAATCCTTAGAAACTAGCACTGCACCTGGCTTGTAGCACGTACCGCCAAATACTTGGAAGGAGTAGAGAGAAGAAAGGAAGGGTCTCTGATGATCACATCCTGTAATTATTAAATGCCATAAAATGTGGGGACGGGGATAGAGGATGAGTTCTGACTTTCATATGTTGTCAAATGAGGACCTAACATGATGAAGGAATCATTCCTGCTTTTCCTAATCCCCGTGGGTTGGTCCAATCCAAACTGCGTTTCTAAGAATAAGGCTCCTCCTAAACAGTTCCAAGAAATCCAGCCCAGTTTAGCCCAACCCAGCCTAGCCCAGCCCTGGGAGCCAAGCATCCCCAGCAGGCTGGTAAGGAATTAAGAACAGCCCTAGGTTTAACGTTTCTAAGACAAACATTGCTTAGCTGAGTGGGGGCAGATCAGGCCATATAACCCAACACGTGGAAGCAAGGTAGCAGGGTATCCAGGTAGCTTTGTCCATCTCCTTTTCTCACTCATGGGAATGAAAAGGCAGAGATGAAAAAGGAAGCAAAAAAAAAAAAACGATGAAGTTCGTGGGAATGCTGGTTAAAAAGTCCTGGTTTGTCAGCCAAGCATGCAAAACCATGTTGCACGTAAGTTATGCTCAACATCCGCTCAAACTCAGATTTATTATTTAGATATGAGGTTTAATATTAACTACATACATGGTAAGAATTTAATTGCCAACGACAATGTAGAGCAGTGTTTATTTACCCAAGAGTGGTCTCATATGTGTTAGAATCACCTGGGCAGATTCCTGGCCCCACCCCAGGTCTAAAATCCTTTGGGGCTCAGGGCTGAGAACCTGCCTTTTCACCAAGCACCCTGCTGGTTCTTACACACCTTAAGTTTTGAGAATCCCTGATGGAGAGAGAGAGCAAAAGTAGTTAGCATTTTGCTAGAGTTGCACTGAAGGCACTTTTCTCAAGTGTAGGCAGGGAGCTAAGGAGCGACTCTTCCATCTTTACCCAGCCTGGAACAGCGGTATCAGTTTTCCCACAGCAGAAACCTAAAAAGCCTTTGGATCACTAGGTCTGGTCTGTGAAGCAGCCCTGAAAAGGTTAATCTCTCCAGCAAGACTCCCAGGCTCCAAACACCAACCAGCCCCGGAAATGCTCTTTTTAAGCTTTGTAATGCACACCACGAGACAAGGTTGGGTGCAATAGTGCAAAAAACAGAAACTAAAATTAAATGCTTTGACCATGATTTCTGTTATCCAGATGAAAACTTAAAGAAACTATTTACTATAGCACCAAGTCTCTGGACCAAATTCTAGTCATAAGCAGAAAGAGCCTAAAGATCAGTGCACAACTTCAGAACAATGTGATTTCTTTGCTTCCCCAACACTATCGCTCATCCTCATAAAATAGAAATCATGTTTTTAAAAAATATATACCCAAATATAAATAACTAAAGCAAAGTTATCCAGAAATTAACTCATCCAAATTTCCATGTTTTCATACCATGAGGATATTACCTGTTTTGTTAATTTTTACATCTTTTCCATTTGCCATTTCATTTAGCTGAGAAGAAACATTCTAAATTTTGAGGAAAAAATTACAAAATTAAAAAAATGGTTATTTCATTGGTGAGTGCCCTTGGGGATGGATTCAGAAAGAGAGTTAGAAATTTGTGTCTAACAATAAAGAAAATCCCATTTCTGGCATTTGGCTTGTTAACACTGCAAGTTACCACCTTCTGAGTTAACACAAGAATTAAACTTTTTCAAGCCAATGCTGCAGACTTCTTGCATTGTTACCTGGTGTTAATGATACTACACAAACAACCTCTGGGGCATTCCGCTAACAACATTCACAGCCAATTTGAGAGGAAGCACATAAAGAAGATACTCACAGGTAGTGGTTTTCCTTCCCATGCCAAAAAGCTAGAACCCCTTGGAACTGGTGAGCAGGATAAAAGTCACTGACCCAGTAATCTGGTTTAAAGGGCTTTGAGAGGAAGGGGGAGGAAAAATAACCCAGGGAAGGAAGAGAGCTGAAATTCCAGTCTTTCAGGTCAGCTGAGTTTGAGTTTTCTTTGTACTAAAAATCCATTAACTCACCCAACAGGAAAATACAGAATTGAAGTTCACATACGCACTGCACTCTCTTTGCGGGTCTTCTCCAAGGCTGCTGCTGCGGCTTTGAAAACTTCCCCCCTGCGAAGGGCATGATAAAGATACCTTCGACCGTTTACAGGGAGCCCCGACCTCCCTGGCGGAAAGCCACGGCTCACCGGCCCTCCTGCTGGTTGGGTCCGCAGGGACAAAACTGGGCTTTTGTTAACAAGGTCGGTTGCTTCTCTTCCCAGTCTCTTCTCAGCTTCCTTTCTCACTACTAGTTATGTGCTGACTGCTCCGCCACTGGCTAAGCGAAGCAGCCTCTCCCGCCCGCAGCACTCAATCGCCACACACACACACACACACACACACACACACACACACACAAGCAAACGTATTCACAGGCATGCACATTGACACGCCTCACAGACATGTGCATGCATACTCACACATGCTACACACATGTAGGTACCCCACACACACACTCACACCCGCCCACATACATGCTCAGACTCTTCAAACACACTTTTTTCCTATACTTTTTTTCTTTGAACACATTCCCATCCCGAAAGGTTTTTATTCACTTTCAGAGGAGATGCCCAGTATTTAGAGGGGGGCTGGGGCCGGGGGAGGCAGGACTGATCCCTTTTAACTTTTGTCATGGCATTTAAAGGAAAAGATAGGAAGGAACTAGACTCTAGGGGGCTGTTTCTAAGAATCACCTTAGTTCTTCCATTTATAAGGTTTTCATGTGTCTGGTTCTTTTTGAAAATCCATAAAAACCCCATTACCCCATTAATCTGATCCCATTTGCTTATAGTTCATGATCCCACTGATTCAGAAGTGTCACAGGCCAGGAACTGTCCTCTCAACGGAGATTCATTTACGCTTGTCAGGATTCAGGGATGGGTGAAAGGCTTGGTCCTCAACAACTGTTGAATAAAATGCTTCCTTGTATTTCACCCCCATCAGAAAAAAAAATAATGACAAAGCATCTGGCCTAATTTTTAAATTAACCATAAATAGAGAAGTTGAAGTATTATCTCGCTTTGGGGGAACTGTTTATATTCGCACATGTCTGGCTATTCTAAACTTTAGCCAAAAATTCAAGGCACTGTAAATTCAATTCAACAAGCTTGTGGTTTCCCCTAACAAGGTCACCACGCCATACCCCTTTCCTTGGAAGCAATGAGAAAAAGAGAGAGGAAAATGGAAAAAAAGGGAAGAAAATTATGTGAGAAAGGAGAGGAGAGAGGGAAGGAGGGAGGGAGGAAGAAAGGAAGGAAGGAAAGAAGGAAAGAAATGAAAAAGAATGCAAAAGAAGAAAGAAAAACAATTTATTCAAAAAAACATTTATTTGTGGATCCTTTTGGCAGTGAATGATGCATATACACTTACTCAAAGTCACCAGAGCTTTAAAATCTTTGAGAATCTCTTGATTCACTTCATTTGCTCTAAGAATAAATGGGTAAAACTTAAGAATCACTAAGCTCTTTATAAGTAAACAAACACTGTTTACTAAACACAGTTATTATTAAATAAGTGACAATGTGTGAGTCATGTATTAATCTTTAAAAGGCAAGACATAAAGCTTTAATAGTGACAGTTAAGAAACACAACACGATAGACAATTTTGTTCTCAAACTGTATTTAAAAATTGCCCAGGTTGTGAATATCTCACCTACAAAGAAATAAAGATGGTTTTAGATACTATTAGTTGAGGCTCAGAATCTATTTAACAAAGGGATGGTACACTATGTGTAGGTGGTTGTACCAATATGCTTCTTCTAACATCTGGGCTGAATAAAGTTTATGAATTAGTCTAGAAACAGAAATAAATGTTTTATACTATTTCTATGGGAAAAATAACTTCATCATGCTAAGCAAAAATAACTAATAAACTTAAATTGCAACGTATTTCAAAGTGTCTGCAGGAAATATAATCTTTGTAAAGTTAATTATATACATTATGCTTGGCTTAACTGTGCTGAGCATATTCTAAAATAGGCAGATTAGCCAAAATGTCCTGAAATCAAAAGTACCTTTTTACACAAATAACTCACTGTATCTTCCACAAATGGATAGGGGGCTGTTGAAATAATATGATTATAAACTTTAATCAATAAAGTACTCTTTGAATAACATGAATAACATGAAATAGCATGAAATGCAAAAGAAAATAGTCAAAAGTTCTTTTTAAACAACAAAAAATTCTTCCTTTAAAAGCAGGTGCTGCTGAACCTAGTGCCGGAACAAAATGTTATGGGACTTGGGAGCGATTTGGTCTTTTCAAAGCTTAGCACTGGGAGCAGTTTTATCTTTCCAAGCATAACTCAAGGAGTTGGGAATCTTTTCTTACTGACCTATGTTTTTTTTGTTGTTTGTTTGTTTTTTTTTTTTTTTTGCAATACGGTCTCACTCTGTTACCCAGGCTAAAGTACAGTGGCATCATCATAGTTCACTGCAGCCTCAAACTCCTGGGCTTAAGTGATCCTCCTACCTCAGCCTCTTCAGTGGCTGGGACTAGAGGCTCATGCCACCACACTCGGATAACTTTTCTATTTCTTGTAGAAAAGGGATCTCACTATGTTGTGCATGTTGATCTTGAACTCCTGGCCTCAAGCGATCCTCCTACCTTGGTCTCCCAAAGTTCTGGGATTACAGGCACGAGCCACTGTGCCTGGCCCTTTTTTTTTTAAATGTGACTCTAGAAAAATTTTCTAACTGCAGCTCTCTCTCAAAAGACAATGCATTTTGCATGATGAAAAATAATAATAAAAACAATTTTTGCATAAAAGCAGCACCAAGGCAGCTTAGCCTACGTCAGAACACTCTGAAATTAACCAAACCAAACCACAGGCAAAAGACACTTTCTACATCTTAGGAGTAAATGTTACAATTCTACTGCCAAAATCACAGACTTTTTTAGAAAGATGAGGCTGAAGTCACACACTGGCTGTGTCTCACAGGAACCAGAATGTGCTGATCCCCTTCAATGTGGGTTATGGAACCTTAGTATAGCCAGGCACAGTCCTAATAGTTGGAGGCACAGAGATGATGAGCAAGACCTAGTACCCGCTTTCAAAACCTTGCAATCCAGTTGGGGAAATAAGATGAGAATACATAGAAATAGTATACATTGAGACATGAATAAAGATAGCAAACAGTTATTGAGCATGTACACTCTTATGTGCATTTTTATTTGTATGCATTTACTAATTCATTTAATCCTGACAACAGCCTTAATACTTTGAGTGGGTCTAGGGGCTCAAATCATAGCATCAGTTCTCTCTCCCTCTATCGCCAAGCTCTGTCTCTGCTTAACTTTGCATGCGAACCTTATTTTCTCCTGCTACATACAGGCTTTTTCATGGGAAAGAAGAGCACCAGCAGCACAGGCCTAGTCTCCTATAGCTTGTAATCCAAAGGGAAGAGAGTCATAGTCCGTATTAGTTTTAGCAGAAAAACCCCAGGGCAACTGGGGAAGGAGCGGGGGAACCACTTGGAGTGGGGAAGGATTTTCCGAAGGGTAGCAGGGGAAGAGAGATGGGAGAGCAGCTGGGCAGGACAGTCAGGCACCGTGAGAAGTGTCTAGTTCAATCTTTTAGGCAACAGGGAGCCACTGAAGGATTTTTAAGTAGGGGAGGGACATGGCCCTAACCATCCAGACAGTGAGTGAACCTTGCCCACTGCCCAGACTCTGCGTCTCACCATAGCTTTGCTATTCTCATTTAATATAAACAGACCTTTGAAGAAAATACCCTTCCCCCCTTTTAAAGGTAAAGGAATTAAGTGGTATCTTTAGAGACTTGAAGATGTCAAGTGTCTAGTGTAGAATAACCATTACAAGGTGCTCACGAAAGATTTGTGAATGAATGAGTTGTATGCTGACATTCATTACATCTCTGGCCCTATATTAAATACTGATTAAGATTAGGGAGAGGGTATACATTATATGGCCCTCATTCCCAAAGAACCTATGGTGTTGGGAGATAGGATTTATACACTAACATCTGCCACACAAGATGGACAATAATTACAGGCAATATATACAAATTATACCAAGAGTTGCAGTGCTCAAGCGGGGGTCTCTCTGAGGAGGTGATGCTTAAGCAAAAACTTGGAGGAAGGGAGGATTCTGGGGTAAGAACAATTCAGGCAGTGAGTACGGAAAGCTGCCTTAGAAATTTTCCAATTTAAATTTTGGGTTTTCAACTGTTTTTAAGCATTGGGTCATTTTCTAAATAAAATTTTTCATAGTGTCCCAATACATACAACAGAGATAAGTAGAGTTCTTTATTTGGAAAGTGGGAATAAAGGACTGAGAGCCCCTATCTCTTGAATTTCTGCATTCTACAGTTCAGGGGCACCTCCTAGGAATCCCAGGACCCCAGGAAACACTGTCTAGAGGGGAAAAAGTGCTTGAATATGGAATCCTCCTTTTACAGATGGGTAAACCAAGGCTGACAGAGTAAACGAATCGCCCAAAAGAGCACAGCTATTTAGTAGTGGCTCTGTGTACAGAGCTCACATTTCCTCCCTCTGCAAATAAGACTCTCTCTGCCATACTTCATTCTTTCAGTAAATATCTATTAAACTCCCACAATGCCCAGGAACCAGCTTCATCACTGAAAAAGTTGCAATGGGGCCAAGGTGAGAGGATTGCTTGAGGCCAGTATGGGCAACATGGCAAGATCCCATCTCTACAAAAAATAGAAAAATTAGCCGGTGTGTCCCTGTAGTCCTAGCTAACCAGGAGACTGAGGTGGGAGGATTGCTTGAGTCTAGGAGTTCGAGGTTGTAGTGAGCTATGATCATGCCGCTGTACTCTAGCCTGAGTGACAGAGCAAGACCCTGTCTCAATTAAAAAAAAATTGCAATGGAAAAAAAATGCCCCCGGGCCTCACATAACTTACGCTGTGTACATTCCCTATATTAAAAACATCACAAAGTTAAATACTTAATTATGAATTCTGGTAAGTGCCATAAAGAAGTGTGCTATAAGGCATCATAACATGCCCTTTGTAAGAGAAGGACCTGAGAAGGGATTTATCACATGAGATATAGGAAAGTTTTGCCTTAAGAATTTATATTCTTAGTAATATGCCTCCCTCATATCACATATGTTGACTCATTGTATTTCAATAAAGACTTTCATGATTGGATTCATGCTCACACATCTGCTTCGTCCAGCAGACTAAGGAAACCTTAACTTAAATCTAGCCACCAAGTCACGTGCATTGATTTGAACAAACGATGTATACTAAAACACCTTTTTTTTCCTCTAGTATTTACTCTGCATCTAACTACTGACATTTTTTCTCCATTGAACAGATAGGGAGATGACCTTTCTCTCCTCCCTGCCTTAGAGAGTACACACTTTGTGATTGGAAGAAAAATCACATTCTTCAGTCAGATTAAAAATCAGTGGTGTGTCTGACCACAATACCCAAACAGTCTCTCCTGGAGGAAAGGGAGGCCTAAGAATTCCACAAGAAGAAATTGAAACCCTTGTACACTGTTGGTGGGATTGTAAAACGGTGAGACCACCATGGAAAATAGTATAGGGGTTCCTCAAAAATCAAAAACAGAACTACCATATGGTCTAGCCATCCCACTTCAGGGTATATATCCAAAGGAGTTAAAAGCAGAGTCTTGAGGAGATATTCATCACAACATTATTCACAATAGCCAAGATACGGAAGCAACCTAAATATCCATAGATGGACAAATGGATGAACAAAATATGGTGTATACATACAATGGAATATTATTCAGTCTTAAAAAGGAAGGGAATTCTGGCACATGCTACAGCATGGATGAACCTTGAGGACATTGTGCTAAAATTTCATAAATGAAATGTCAGTCACAAAAAGACAAATACTGCATGATTCCACTTATATGAGGCATCTAAAATAGTCAAATTCATAGAAACAGAAAGTACAATGGTGGTTACCAGGGGGTTGGGGGAGGAGGAAAGGGAAGTTGTTTTGTGGGTATGATGTTCCTGCTTTGCAAGATGAAAAAGTTCTGCAGATCTGTTTCACAACAATGTGAATATAATTAACACTACTGAACTATAGTGTCACTATATGCTTAAAAATGGTTAAGATAGTTAAAAAATTAATATTCACAAATTTTAAAAAATAATCCCACAAGGAACTCTTATTTTAAAAGCCTGAAATCACTAAAGATCTGACATCATTTGAAGAATGACCAACCACACAATGACCCTTCTTTATTATGTTTTTTTAAGAACTCATGTCTTTACTTACAAGTAAGTACAGTTATAAGTTCCCAACTTGCTTACAACCAATTCACTCAACCAAATTTGTTTAAGGTAAGGGGTAGGGAGTAAGATGAAAAGTTGTTTTTCCTAAACTCTTATTTGTTCAGAGTTTCAAATTATCTCTTATTATTTCTGGATCTCAAAACTAGTAGCACTTGTTTAAACTTTTTTAATTATACATTTTTTAAAATAGGAGACATTTCTCTAAGTCTAGGAATCTTTTGGAGGTCTTCTCTGGAATAAGATGAAACACACTTCCCAAAATCTTTTGTTCATAAAGTGGACATTTTAAAGCCAGTAATATTCAAGAACAAAAATATGATATTCAAGTATGCTGAATGAACTTGGCTCCAAACAAGAGGTAAAAAATTTGTAAGATAGCTTTTCTGGAGTCTACAGACCCTTCCTCGGACTCCTTAGCTTATGAGAACTTTACCTTATCCATTTTCTTCCACTTTCTAACTTCATGACTAAATTTTGCACTATTAAGTAGAAATGAGGAAAGAATGCACAATTTCAGAAAGCCATTCCAGCACTTCAAACATAAATTACATATACCAAGCCTTATTCACAAGAGGCTACAAATATTTAGTCTTTAATATTTTAATTTCTTTAGTTTAATTTCTGCAATGTATAATTCTGTGATTTGCACAATCTGTTTAATACACTATGCTTTTAATGCTGTCTACTTCTAAGCCCAATAATTCAAATGAATTATATAAATGCATAACTTCAATTGTGTGAAACTTATTATAGCATCTTGCCCTGGTAAGCATGTAAGTAATGATGTTGATGACAGTGATAATTTGGGTTCATGATACAAATTAATGTCCCAGAAGGGTCTGAGCTCTCTCTCCTGGCATCAATAAAAATGTAGTTAGGAAACAGATTCTGAGAGCCACATTGGAAATCCACTCAAGACATATTGAAGATGACTAAGCAGAAGCACAGAAGCCATTGCAAAGATGGTCTAAGTGGACTGATCACTTTGGGCCACTTTGTTTTTTGTTTTTTGTTTTTTTTTTGCTTTTATTCTCTAGAAGAAGTCAATTTATTCATTCATCTAACATTTTTTTAAACACTAAGCATATGCTGGACACTACCTTGGTGCTGGAAGTATAATAATGACTATTACACTTATAAAAAACTATAAAGAGTCTGGGATTTTACCCTACTTGTGAGCTAACAAATTAGCCTGCCACAGTTTCACAGATGCTGGCAGAAGATACAATATTTGTGGGTCTGAGACAAAGAATAGTTTATTACTCACAGCAATAGCAGTAGCCAGTGTATTAACATTTGCACCACTTCCCTGAAATTCAGTTACCACAAGACAATGTGAAGAAGGTCAGACAGTACCTACATCTGTAGTTGTATGAATTATTGTAAGAGAGGAAACTTGAGTTTAAGGAACCTGAATATTTTATTATAAGCAGTATATTACCTTTCCTGCCCTTTGCCCCAGAATAAAACATTATCTTTATTATACTGGACAGTAAACGAACCCACCTTTGCTCAGGAGGGAGACACTATGTCTCTCTGCCAAGGCTGTTTGCTCAAACATCCTCGAAAGTATAGTATAGAAGAAAAGCAATCAGTGCCTTCGTTCATGAGACATGTGGAAACACAAGAGACCAATGGAGAATTGTCTCCCCAAAACACAGTTCCTTCCCTCAAGAAGCTTCGAGTCTAAAAGAGGGGCTAGAAATGTTAAAATAATAATTATAAGATGGCACATAAAATGATAGGATATATACAAGACACCATGGGAAAATCAAGGATGGGCTCTTAACCAACAAAGATTGTGGAAGAGGAGCATTCAGAGAAGCCTTCTCAGAGGACTTACATGCCAGGACTGGCTCTGGAGGGAAGAATAGGAAGCGGCAGATGTAGAAAGAGACAAGAGAGGTCATTTTAACCAGCAGTCTCTGCAAGACCAAAGGCACGGATATGCAAGCAATTTGCTACAAATAGAAAACTACAAGACATTGGGTGTCTCTGAAGCTTAAAGCAGAAGGCGAAAGGTAATGGAAGATGAAGTGATATAGGCAAGGAAGACCTAGAATTTAAAGAGCCTTTGATGTCTTGCCAAGGTGCTTAGTCTTTGCCCTATTGGCATCGGAGAGCCACTCGAGGGTGTAAGCAAATAATTAGGTTTGCATGGGATAGATCACTCTGAACAGAAAGGGGTCCATGTCTCTGGCTTATTGTTATGATTTGATATGATATGGCAGGTCCCCAGCAATCTCCTGCACTCTCTGATGACATGCAACAAACAATGTGTGTGGTTGCCATCAACCACCTTTGTGTGTGTGTCTTTGATAATCCAGTAGGGCTGTTTGTGCTTCTCTCTCGGTCCTGATAAATGTGCTCCCACTCTCACATTCAGCCTAACTCTCCAACAGTGCACCATAACTGTGTTTCTTACAGCATACTTATCAACCCACTGTCTTCAGAGTAGTTTGATCTTGTTCCCCAAGGTTTTAACAGTCAGTGATAAAGGTATCCAACTCAGCATTTTCCTATGATCTAATTTCCTCCTGTGACAAAAACTGTCACTGGAAAATGATGGAGAATTTCCTAACACCTTCTGTTTTCCTTATCGTGGCCCCCACCCCACCCCCCAGAGCATTTCAGCACATGTTGTTGATGGGAGCACTAAATGCCTGGAAAGTGTGCTGACACCACAGTTCCAATTACGGAGTCTGAGGTTACAGTGAGCTGTGATCACGCCATTGCACTCCAGCCTGGGTGGCAGAGCAAGACCCTGTTTCTAACAACAGCAACAAAAAAGGGCTGAGGGTGGGGGACCTTTTTAATCGTCTATTTCTTAGAAATGAAAATATAAGTCTTTTTAGAATTCTTGGACGTGGACCCAGTGAGACATTTAATTAGATACCAACAGCAGTTGTTTTGACCTAAAATATGACTCTAGATACTTTACCATCACTAAATGTTACAAAATGGCACCTAGATCTGTCACAACCCTGATTACCAGGAATCAAAAAGGCCTGACTCAATCCCTGAAACTCCGCTGCCCCAAAATTTCAAGACCAAAATTTATTCTGCAAGGCACTCTTTCCATGACATGTCGGACCAGCATCACTTTAGCAAAGCAAATGCTTACTACCATAGTGAATGGAGTAGGAATTTATTACCTATCTGGTCCCTGCTTTTCCACCGATCTGTTATTTCGCTCAACTTCTGCCACGGTATCTTGGAACCAAAGGGGTATTTGTCAAGTGCTTTCATCTTCTTAAAGTGAATCCTCTAGAATTGACTCTTCACAATCATTAGTAGAAATACCAAGCATATTGTAACTCTGGGTTCTTATAGTGGCCCTTGGGATTTTGAAAACATAAACTGCAGCATCCAATGGGCAGCACTGTTGACTCAGTATGTGAAGAGAAAGATGTGAATGATCTAACCTACTCCAACATGGCTGATCTCAGACGAGCATTAATTACTCTAATAGATGATCACAAATAATATACATAATATAATTTTTGGGCACCTTTTTCTGGTTCCAAAGCTTTTTCATAAACATTAACTTTGATCATCATAAAACACTACAATTTTGGCATTATGTGTCCATCTCACAGACAGAAGAATTGATGACTTGTAGCTGCATCTCTGCAGTAAGAGGCTGCCTCTGAGGCTTATATTTACAGAATGTATTCACAGAGTTTCAAGGGATATTAGCAATGACCCAGCCACAGGTGAACTGGCCATGGGTCTTCATTTTCTGGGTTTTTCATTTTAAAGCCCAGAAATATGCTCAAGTTCCCATAACTATTAGTGGAATTGAAATATAAATTCAAGTCGTATGATCCCAAGCCAGGGCTCCACATTTTGTGGCTTATGCTTTTGCAATATATTTCATGATTTCTAATTCCCCTGTGGTAGGACAAGTGGGAGCAGCCTGCCAATCTTAGCATTTTCATCTGACGTGATTTCAAGGAGTCTTCAGGGTGTCAGGGGGTTTCTAAAGCTGTAATCTGCCAGACCATGGAGCAACTGTGCATTGCACAGCCTGGATCTAACAAGGCTCTGTTTTTGACTCTCAGGCACAAGGCTATCTTCAACATCAAATGTCATTTGCTCACAGTTGAGGAACCTGCACTAAGGTCGATGTTTTGAATCACTATATTAGTGCCATGCAAAAATGTGATCTATAAAAGAGCAATTGCCATGCATGGAATTATGCATTGCTGTAGTGATGTAGAGGTAGAGGGTCTGGGACTGAGGGAAAGCTTTGCATTTACAAGTCGTGTGACCTTGGAGAAGTGTCCTCAGCTTTCAGAATCTCAATTGCTTGATGTATAAAATGGGGGGTATTCCTTTAGACATCTCTAGGAGTTGACATGAATTTTAAATGAAACAATATGCTCAAAAGCCCTCTCTAACCGCTGAAGGGATGTCATTTGATTAGTCATTTGATTAGTTAATATATGTCATTTGATTAGTTAATATATGTAAAGCACCCACATAGTGAATGCAGAATAATAAACATGCCATAAATGTTAATTATCAATGTTAATTAATCATATTCTTAATGTAGAAAATAGTGCAATTTTCAAAATTTGAGCATAGCAAATTTTTCTCCACATTGCAGATTCAAACTGTCCTTTACAGAGAGTACTAGTTTTAAGATTTTTAAAAAACATATTTTGAAGTGTAATATATACATACTAAAATACATAAGGTACATTACTTTTAAGTGTAATGCTTGATAAATTTATACATTCAAATACACTCATGTAACTACCATCCAGATCAAGATATAGGAAATTTTCGACATTCCAAAAGATGTCCTCGTTTCCCTGCCCAGTCAATAGAAAACCCCCACACATATACTCAGGGGTGATCACCTCTGGCCTCAATCACTATAGATTAGTTTTGCCTATTTTTGAACTTTGTATACATGGAATCATACAGTATGTTTGTCTTGTGTCTGGCTTCTTCCGCTCAGCATAAGATCTGTGAGTTCTAATCCATGAGATCTAATCCATATTTTTCACATACAGTTTCTTCTTTAATTGCTGTGTAATGTATTTCTGTATGAATACTCAACAAATTATTTGTCCATTCTCTGTTGATGGACATTTGGGTTGTTTCCAGTTTGGGGTCATTATGAATAAAGTTGCTATGAACATTCTTATACATGGACCTATGTGCTAAGTTCTCTTGGGTATATTTTCAGGCCTGAAATTGCTATGTCATGAATTAGTTATATGTTTTAGCAGGATTTAAAAAATAACATTACCTTCTACACCTCGTCAAACCTAGCCTGACTCCAAATCTATGGATTTGTCACAATGTCGTTAATTCAATAAATATTTGTTTAGCATCTGCTGTGTCAGGAATTATGATTGTTAATTTTATTTGCAACTTGACTAGGCTAAGGAATGCCCATATAGCTGGTAAAGCATTATTTATAGGCATGTCTGTGAGGGTTTTTCTGAAAAAGACTAACATTTGAATTGGTAGAATGAATAAAGAAGATCATCCTCACTAATTCAGGTGGGCAACTTCTAATTCATTGAAGATCTGAATAGAACAAAAAGAGGAAGGGTGAAATGTCTCTGTGTTTGAGCTGGAACATTGTTTTCTGTGGCCCTTACACCTTGGTGCTCCTGGTTGCTGGGACTTTGGACTCAGACTAGGACTTACACTGTCAGCTCCTCTGTTTCTCAGGACTTCGAGTTTGGACTAGACCTACACCACTTGTTTTTGTGGGCCTTCAGCTTGTCAACCGCAGACCACAAAACTTCTCAGCCTCCACAATCATGTGAGCCAACCCCTCATAATAAAACTTGTTCTATGTATCGATATGTGTCCTGTTGATTCTGTTTCTCTGGAGAGCCCCAACTAAACACAGGATGACAGCAACGAACAAGGCAGATGTCAGCCTGCCTTCATGACATTTACCATCTGCGGGGTGGTGGGCAACAAACGACTAATGTTACGAAGGGGAAATGAAAGTTACCATGGGAGCATATAACAAGCATTCTGATCTGCTCTTAGGCTGAAGGCATTTCCCTATTTCTATTCAAAGTTAAGTTTTCCAACCAAGTGGTCAAAAATGAGTCATGACTTAACTGACCAACACTTAAGTGCACATATAGTAGTAACATTCATCGGGTGTTGGGCAGATGGGAGGGGGAGGAGGGGATGGGTATATACACACCTTATGGGTGCGGGGCGCACCGGCTGGGGGAGGGACACACTTGAAGCTCCGACTCGGGTGGGGCAAAGGCAATATATGTAACCTAAACATTTGTACCCCTGTAATAAGCTGAAATAAAAAAATTTTTTTAAAAAACAGAATGAGTCATGATAAAAGCACTTTGGGCTCCATTTGCAGTTTTCCCAACATACTGCTGTGTGACTTGGGGCAAATCCCTTACCCTCCTGGATCTTATCTGCAATGAGAATACCATCTTACATTTCTATCAAAGTGTACTGGTCCTGTTCAGTTGTTTGAAGAAGTGAGTTTGCAATCTAATCACCAATTATAAAAATAAACCAGTAGAGAAATAAGTCAGATAAAGAGTCCTGATACTTTTCTGACTACAAAAAGATATTTAATCTCTTTGTATACAAGTAACAGAAAACTCAGTTCCCCTGAAAAAAAATTGTATCTTTAGCTATAAGAAACAAATGTTAAATTCATAGGAGATTATTATCAACTCACTGGGTCTTTGAATAACAGCTTAGTAAGATTTTAATGATTTACGAAATCAGATTCAGGTATCATTCTGATAGGAGGTACCTTCATCACAACATAGGATGCAACTTATGTTTTCAGTGTCTTCTAAGCCAGCAGTGCTCAAAGCAGCCAGGGATGCCCGGGAGTCCCCAAGACCATTTCAGGGAATACATAAGGTCAAAATTATCTTTATAATAATACAAAGATATTCTTTTCCTCGTTCACTCACATTCTCTCATGAGTCTAGAATGTAATTTTCCAGAGGCTACATGACGTGTGACATTACAAGAGAATGAATGCAGAAGCAGATGTGAAGATACAGCTGTTTTCCATTAAGTCAGACATTAAAGACATTTTCAAAAATGTAAAACACCATTTTTTCACTAATTTTTTGTTTTCAAAAATATAGTTATTTTTCATCAAAATATGTATTTGTTTACATGTAATAAATGTGTCATTTCTTTTTAATAAATACTTTAAACATTTCTCAGTTCTAATTTCTGATACAGTAAATATAGACATAACTCGAATCAACAAAAGCCCTTTGGGATCTTCAATAACTTTTTAGAGTGAAAAGCAACCCCAAAAGTTTGAGAACTACTGATCTAAGCAATTATCTTGCAGACATTCTTGATCTCCTTATGTAACAAGCTCCTGGGTCAGTCTGGCTGTAGTCATGATTATACCAGCCAAAACTGAGTCAAAGAAAATAAAGCTCATGGAATCCAAGAAACAATGTAGGGCTTATAGAATACTTTCTATCAAAGAATATTGAGCATTATTATTTATTCTGTCTCCACAAATTGCATAATGGTTCGTGATTTTATATTTACATCCACGATTTTATTTAATTCCCAAAATTCTGAAGTAGATAGAAAATGCATTTTTCTTCCAATTTTACAGATGATGAAATTGGCCTAGAGAAGTTAAGTGATTGATCCATGGCCATAAAGCTAACTGGATTGGAACATACATATTTATTCCACCCTCTCCAGTGTTCTTTCATGTAGCTGAATGTAGACATTTTATCTAAATATTTTCTAAATTTACTTTGAATCTGAATATTTTGTAATGCCATAATTCTCAATCAATTTTATCCTAACATTTCTTTTTTCAAAAAAGCCATCTTTTTTTCTCTAAAACCTACTTTGATCAAACCTGAAAGTATCTTAAAAGAAGCTAATTTTCTGAAAGTATCTTCATACTTCAAGGGTTAAGAAGTCAAATATCCATCTTGCCTGTGCTAAAAGTAAGCACAGTCTAATTGAGGCTAGAAACAAATACATCTTCTGAGAAAGAACTAAGAGTTAATATTACATATTCCATAAACAGAGTGGGGGCTGTCTTTAAAACCGCAGACTGATGGCAGTTAAATACCTTAAGAGTACCAAATGAGTTTTTAAATTAAAAAAAAAAGATTGATTGTTGTTAAGTTTCTTTAAAAAAATAATTAATTAATTTTAAAAAGAAAGATTTTGCAATCCTTTCTTAAGAACAGGTGTTGATTGATTGTTTTGTGATTTATTGATAATTATTTTTTCTCTAAAGCTCTGCACAAATTGATGGGTTCCCCCCAAAATTAATTGATTTCTTAAATCTATGATTACGTAATGCTTGACACTTCCATTTCCTCTTGAGATTATGCCATGCCAACTTCTAATTTAAGAAACCAACTAAAAATGGCATGTAAAATGCAAAATATGAATTGTTTACTCAGTAAGGTGGTAAAGACTTAAGTAACAAAGATTTTAGTTTTAATTTGGGGGTAGTTAAAGAAAATATTCAAATCATGAAGACAAGTTATGTTATTGCTATATTCACAGAAATACCAATAATTTGAAGTAGGTAATTGAATAAGATAATTAGAGCCACGAACGGCTTTAAGCATCATTGTTAGGAAGGCTCCAAAAATTCCTAAATATACAAGCATCTTAATTCTTATTAATGAATAATCAATTACTTTTGAAGTATATCAATGCCTTGGACTAACAGGGAGCTTTTTTGACTTCTCCAAATAAATATTAATTAAGCATTTGATGTATAAATTTCCAACTTTTGTATTTGAAAAAATCCAGATGGTACTAGTCATTTTGTTATTATAATTAAAACTGTAGCATCAGGGAGAAGGAGCTGGGTTTGAGGGCTAGAATGGAGAGTGAGGTAAGAACTTTTCCTTTAAAACTACCTTTTTAAATTTAAATAGTGAATTCTAATACATCCCCACCCTGATTAAAATGCAAAATTACAAATTTGCCAAATTTTGGTCATTTTGAACTGTTTTTATAACAGAACTATAGAATGTTATACTTGCCAAAACAAGAGAATGAAAAGGAAAGAAATCCTCTAATCTCTAAATGAAGTGCCTTTAGAATACCAGGGAATGGCAGGGCAACACTACTGTTATATCTTCTCCTAAGCAAGTCATGACATTTCAGCAGCAATTTAGCTTCAGCAAAAACAATAATAAACTGTCCCTTTGTAAAAAGGCCAACCACCACAGTCACAGGTCGGGCCGTATGGTCATCAAAGAATTCAAAGATGAAGCAAGCTTTGAAAATATGAGCCGTTGTGCCTTACACACTCCCCATACTTCTGCCACAATATAGCACTCCTGGACAGTTAAAGAGTTAGGAAGATAATTTCATCAGAATAGTTGACGAAATTCCCCTCTGTTTCCATAAACTCTCGCAAAGAAAGACTCCTCACCTGGCTATTTTCAGGCACCACTGAGTTTATCTTTACATTAAAAAGTTATAATCAATGTAAATTAATGGCCCCCTATTTCACAAATTGAAACTTGGGAATTCATTTCTATTTCTTTTCTTATTTACTTTATTTTTTTGAAACTCGGGAATTTAGAAAAGAAGCACTACCCAAAGAGAGTTTGGAATTTCTTTTTCTTTAAACCAAGCTTTCTGTCTATGCATCAGTGCAATAGCACATTGTCTTACCACTCCATATTAGAAATTTATAGCATATGTTTTCAAATTATCTACTAGTATGCATAAATATTAATTAAATGGATGATTTCTTTTAAGATTAGACTTAATTTCACTATAACATAAATCTTGGCCAAGTAAATATCTTCAGACATTTATGGCAGATTCTGCTGTGTAGGCTAAGGTTTCTTGAGCTCTGTTTTGTGGGAGTGTAGCATCTGCTTACCATCAAGCGGCAAGGGATTGCATTTTATGGTGACTGTTTCCTGGAAAGATGGAAAAAAAAACCTTAATTTTTCAACATTCATTCTTTTAAGCCTTAAATTAACAGCACATTTACAACTAATGATCTGGTTTTACAATGAGAACCTAGAGCTGGGGAAACTGTATTTCCTTTATAGCCAGTTAAAAGTAGACAATTGCTCTGTTAAGAGGTCTTTTAGTGGTGAGATAGATATCTTTTCAATCAAGGCAAAACTGATTTAAAGAATCTTGAAATGGTCACATCTTTTCAAATATGTCTGGTTCCTAGGTAATCTAAATACTGTTTTACAGTATTTTTATGCAAACAAAATGGTTGGTTACTTTCAGAATCAAACCAAATAAAAGTTCTCCTATCTACAAAAGTCTTAGCTCAGAATCTAATTAGCAGAAGGCTATTCTTTCGTGGTCTCCTGGGCAAGTGTAGGACTGTAATCAAGCATTTAGGATGTAGTCATCTGGCAAGCAGACCTTTGGTTCACTTCATTAATAAACAACAGTCACTGGAGTTAGGGATTCTAATCCTAGGACCACACTTAACCTCCCACAAAATTTATTAATACAAAACACCAATGAAAGAAATCATAGATGACACAAACAAATGCAAAAACATCCCATGCTCATGGATTGGCAAAATCAATATTGTTAAAATGTCCATACTGTCCAAACTCATTTACAGATTCAATGCAATTCCCATCAAAATACCAATGTCATTTTTCACAGAACTAGAAAACAAAATCTTACATTACACATGGAATCAAAAAAGAACCTGAACAGCCAAAGCAATCTTAAGCTAAAAGAACAAATCTAGAGGCATCACATTATCAGACTTCAAATTATACTACAAGTCTACAGTAACCAAAACAGCATGGTACTGGTATAAAGGTAGACACATAGATCGATGGAACAGAATAGAGAACCCGCAAATAAAACCATATAGCTACGACTGATTTTTGACAAAGCAGATAAAAACATTCACTAGGGAAAGGATGCCCTATTCAATAAACGGTGCTGGGAAAATTGGATAGCTACATATAGAAGAATGAAACTGGATCACTATCTCTCACCATATACAAAAATTAACTTAAAATGGATTAAAGACTTAAATGTAAGATCTAAAGCCATAAAAACTCTAGAAGAAAATGTAGGAAAATTCTTCTGAACATGGCACTATGCAAAGAACGTATGACTAAGACCTCGAATGTAAATACAGCAACAACAAAAACAAATAAATGGGACTTAATTAAACTAAAAAGTTTCTGCACAGCAAAGGAAATAATCAACAGATCCAATAGACAACATACAGAATGGGAGAAAATATTTGCAAACTATACATCTGACAAAATACTAATATCTAAAATCTACAAAGAACTCAAACACATCAGCAAGAAGAAAACAAATAACCTCATCAAAAAGTGGCAAAGGACATGAACAGATTTTTTTCAAAAGAAGATATACAAATGGCCAAAGAAACATATGAAAAATGCTCAACATCACTAATCATCAGAAAGATGCAAATTAAAACCACAATGAGATACCATTTATCCCTGCCAGAATGGCCATTATTAATAAGTCAAAAAACAAAAGATGTTGGTGTGGATGCAGTGAAAAGAGAATGTTTATACACTGTTAGCAGAAATGTAAATTAGTACAACCTCTATGGAAAACTGTATGGATATTCCTCAAAGAACTGAAAGTAGACCTACCATTTGATCTAGTAATCCCACTACTGGGTATCTATATAAAGGAAAAGAAGTCATTATATCAAAAAGATACCTGCACCCAAATGTTTATTACAGCACAATTAATAATTGCAAACATATGGAATCAATTTAAGTGCCCATCAATTGATGAGTGGATAAAGGAAATGTGGTACATATATTATACCATGGAGGGCTACTCGGCCATAAAAAGGAATGAAATAATGTCTTTTGCAGCAACTTGGGTGGACTGGAGACCATTATTCTAAGTGAAGTTTCTCAGGAATGGAAAAACAAATACCACTTGTTCTCACTTCTAAGTGGGAGCTAAATCATGGGTATGTATGGTCATAAAGTGTTGGAAACTAAGAAGGGGAGAGGGAGACAGGGAGATGAGGGATAAACAATTACCTATCAGGTACAATGTACACTATTCTGGTGATTGGCATACTGAAAGCCCTGACTTCAGCATTATACAATTAATCTATATAACAAAAACACTTTTATCCTTTAAATCTATGGAAATTTTTTAAAAATTTAAAAAAAGACTAAAAAAAAGAAAAATAGAAGCCATATAAATACCTACAATTAGAAAATTTTAAAAATTGTGATATATATAAATAATAAACTATCACACCTCATTAAAAATCAAATTTCCTACAGTATAATTTAAGTGTAAAAAGGAAGCCATAATATAATTATTATTATGTGTTTTTAAAATAAAATTTCTTACTGCAACAATAGATATTAATATAGTGATATTACTATTAATATCAGTGTTTAATATTTATGTATCAATACTATTATCAATATAGTAAATATAATATATTGGTCAAATATTATAATATTGATATCAAATTTGGGGTGTATATGTTTGTATTAATATATTGATATTGATATGTTAATATATTGATCACATGTTAATATTTTGATATTATGTTCACATTAGTATTAATTAATAATAGCTAACAATTAAGTTTTTCCCTCTATGCCAGGCTCTATGCTAATCCCTTTTTATAGATTCTTTCATTTAGTCTTTATAATAATATTATAAGTACTCATTTCTTTTTATAAAACTTTAAAAACTATTTTGAGATAACTTCTTGCTTATAGAAAACTTGCAAGAATACCACAAAGAACTCTTTTAGACCCTTTACACGGATTTACCAATTAACAATTTGCCACATCTGTTTTGTCTTTCTTTCTCTTTCTCTTTTTCTCTCTCTTTCTCTGTCTTTCTGTCTCTGTGTCTCTTTCTGCACACACAGGTACACACACACACACGCACACACACACATTTTCTGAACAACTTGGGTAAGCTGGCTACATCGTGCCCCCCTACTCCTAAACACTTCACTGCGTGTTTCCTTAGAACAAGGGTATTTTGTTATATAACCACAGTATAATAATCAAATTCAGAAAATTTCGTGCTTACACAATAATGCTTTTTATATTACATTGTCCCAATAAAATCCTTTATAGCGATTTTTTTTCAGATCCAGGATTCAATCCAGGATCACTCATTGCATTCAGATGTTATATCTCTTTAGTCTCCTCTAATCTAAAACAGTTCCTCAGCTTTTGTTTTTAATCACATTAACATTTTTTAAATGTGTGGTCCATGCATTTTAGATTTCCCTCCACTTTGTGTTTACCTTCATTTTTGGCAAAAATACCATTATACATATGTGATCCTGTGTCCTTATTAGTGTATTACATCAGCATGTCTGTAATGACAGTTTGTCCCATTATTGGTGATGTTAACGTGGCTGAGGCCATAAAGTTGTGTCAACCACGTTTCTTCACGGTAGTTACCTTTTTTTTAATTCCTTAAGAGTATGTATATGTGCTTTGCCTCATCGAACTTTTACTTACTAATGTAATATTTATAGATTTTTGTCTGAATCAGTTATTACTACAATGTTTGCAATTTGGTAATCTTCTATCTCCATCATTCCTAGCTTTCTCCTATAAGGAAGAAATTTCTTTTTTACTTATTTGTTTGTTAACACTATGGATTCACAATTCTTTTTTTATTTAATG